>NC_040084.1:26297957-26600987 GCF_003369695.1 Bos indicus x Bos taurus
GGCAATGGCAATCCACTCCAAGTACTCTTGCCTGGAAGGTCCCATGGACAGAGGAGCTTGGTAGGCTGCAGTCCATGGGGTCACTAAGAGTCAGACACGATTGAGCGACTTCACTTTCACTTGTCACTTTCATGCACCGGAGAAGGAAATGGCAACCCACTCCAGGGTTCTTGCCTGGAGAATCTCAGGGACAGGGGAGCCTGGTGGGCTGCCATCTATGGGGTTGCATAGAGTCGGACACAACTGAAGCGACTTAGCAGCAGCAGTAGCAGCAGATGAATAAGAACTGTGCAATGAATAAATTGACATTAAACACACCCAAAGCTTACAGAGTTTGGTTTTAGTGCAAGTATACTCTGGCCTCAGCACTTTTGTGCCTGCTCACCTTTCTCCCTGGAAGGCTCCCTTCACTGGGTATTCATATGCCTCGTTTCCTTGCTTCACTCAGGGCTCTTCTGAACCATCCTATCACCCATGAAGCCTTCCAAAACCAGCATACGAGCACGTGCATATGCGCGCACGCGCACACCCCCCCACCTACATCCACCGGTCCTCTCACCTTGGTTCTGTACCTCTGGCAATAACCATTATCACCACTGTCCTGCTACGGATATGTACTATCTCTTTCTTCTCACTAGAACGTAGCTTCAAAAACTATCATATCCCTAGAACTATTTCCCTAGTCTATGTTCTACATAGTAGGTGCTCAAAAATACAATAATGCTGAATCAATGAAAAATCAAAATTAAATATCAGTTTTTCAAATACTTTTTTCCCCCAAAAGGCCTTTCAGAATAATTTTTAAGAAATGCTAACTTTCAGGAAACAAACATTTAATATTCTATATATGAAAAACCACCATGACAAATCAATCCATTGTACAAAGATATTTTACTCTAAGCTCTGAAAAGATACTTTCAATTTAGGTATGAAATAGGTATTTTAAAAGGACATGGAATATAATCATCAAAATATAATGAACATGAGTAAGAAATTCCAAGATGATCACACATTTGCCGATAAAGACAAAACTCAAATTAAACTAAATCATTATTTCTAATTTATTCAAATATAAAGGACAAAAGCACATTACAAAAGTAAAATATCACTTTAAATCCCATAGGCTGCCTGTTGCCATCATTTTGCTAAGGAACACTAAGGAACACAGGACAAATTCTTGGAAAATTTCAAATAGAAAAACATTTCTGTAAAACACAAAACTAATGCTTTCTAAGAATACATAAAATCTTGAGTTATAAATCCACCTTTATCAGGAAAGCTTGTGTTAAATTACAGTAATTATCAAAATATATTTTGAATAGAAGCCCAAAAGCAGTATATATAACTGTGAACCACTAGACACAATAGATATATGTGGTATTAATACAATATATAAAAATACAATGCGGTACATTTAAAATGTTATATTCATTATAGCTACCTTATATTTATCAGTGAACGGTAATTTACAAAAATTTCCCAAATTCTGTTATGTGAGTTACTCAACTTAAAACTCCCCAATCTTCAACGCTTACAAGGACAGGTCTTTGTAATGCTTTCTATTTTAGTATTATATATTTAAACTATAATATATATTTAAACTATATTTCAATATAGTTTAAATATTTAGAAACATCTAGAAAGGCTGATTTATTCTATTCCTTGGAAATTTCTTATTGCTTCTTTTTCAGGCTGTTTTCTCTTACAAAGAACTAGATACCAAACTTTGATTATCTTTTTATTTAATCAAGGCCTTTCATCTTATTCAACATATATTTGTTCAATAAGTTTCCTTTTAAAAGAGGAAAGTGGCTTTTGATTTAAAATTTATATCTGGCCAGCACCTCCTGATGGGACTCCTTCAACGCCCACTAAAATGCATATAAAGACAAAGGAAAAAGACAAGCAAACACAGCACAAAAAAAACAGAGCTGGCAGTTAGTATCCTAGGAGGAAGAATTTCTTGCAACACCACAGCTGATGGAAGGAGATACAGAGGAGGAAGAGTAAAGAAAAAACAAGACGCAATGGCAAACAGAGAACTATATGCAGAAATACCATGAATACTGCTTCTGATGAAGCTCTCATTTTTAAGTTAAACGTGACTTTTCCAGAATCTAACATTTCCTTGTTGTCTCATGTAAAACTTTTGGATCTAATTCAATGAAAGATACATTCACGCTAATGAATGTTGGCAGACGCTTTAAGACATTACCTAACCAAGTGATTTTTGAGTAATTACATGAAGAAAATTGTTAACAAGGCTAAGGTAATCAGACCAAGAAACTGACACAGTAGTTACTTAATAAACAGTGGCTATTATTATAAACTGTAAAATCAAAGGTGAGAGCCCATTTAATTAGACTTTAGCTGTCCACTGTCTCTGAAGATTAAAATTTTTGTGGAGCAAAACCTAGGTAAACTTAAAAATAAGAAAAGACTGTCTTATATGTTCTGCTTCCTTCCCTTTTACCTTTTCCATGTCATTTCTTGAATTCTTGGTTCCCTTTTATCACTACCACAAGTATACCTTCACAATTATCGCTTTCTAGAGTGAAGGCAATGGCACCCCACTCCAGTACTTTTGCCTGGAAAATCCCAAGGGTGGAGGAGCTTGGTAGGCTGCAGTCCATGGGTCTCGAAGAGTCAGACATGACTGAGCGACTTCACTTTCACTTTTTACTTTCATGCATTGGAGAAGGAACTGGCAACCCACTCCAGTGTTCTTGCCTGGAGAATCCCAGGGACAGGGGAGCCTGGTGGGCTGCCGTCTATGGGGTCGCATAGAGTTGGAGACGACTGAGCTACTGAACTGAACTGAACTGAGAGTGATTTAAGTTTCAAGAACCTGTGCTAATGTGTCTGATATGTGAAAAGTTTAATGGGTGAGCATTCCCAGGTTTTTACTGAATTTCACTCCCAGTCTTTCTGGAGACACATCTTAACTGAAATCACAAATCTAACAGCAGAATTTTAGGTTCCACGGCAGACCAAGAACAGTTGGACTTGGCAGCTGGCAGACCTTAGGTTATTCCTCAGATCTCTGTCTGCTGCACCCAAACAGAGTAGCTAGGGGAGACTACTAAAGGCACTTAAGACTCAGAAGTCTCTGATTTAACTGGGATGTCATGTGCTGGATAGGAGCAAAGAAGCAAAAAAAAAAAAATGAAGGCACTCTTTCTGTAAATGTTGCTTAAGGTATTAAATACCTGGGTCTAAGAAGCAGTACCTATTTAAAACAAAGCAGTTGCATTTTTTCCTACATTTGAAAAGGTACGCCATTTTTTATACAACCAACTTTTTATTGAGTTAGAAAAACCTCAACTGTAAAAATTTTAAACATTTCCTAGAGATTCAACATGCAATAGTTTGTGTCAGGAAAAACAGAAAGAAGTACAGGTATTCAAATATGCAAAATGCAATTCTCCCTTAAGCTACTCTGTAAACTGCTTATTAAGAAGGCAGTTAAAATAATACAGACTCTAAATTAAATATTAAATATCAAATCAGTTCACACATTATACTTCATTAGCACACTACGACAAGGAAGCTCAGTTGAAACTAAAGTTAAAGATATACGATCACAAATAAACCAAGAATAAAATCAACAAAAATATGGTAAATCATTGTATTATGTCCTGGCAGTATCCATCTTAAGAGGAAATAATTTCTAGTCACACTAGCAGCTTTGGGTCTGTTACTTGAACACCGTCCTCATTCCTTTAGAGCAAATACTCAAGAAAAATAATTTAAGAAAATGCTGCTCATTTCAACTACGTGAAATGTATGAGATATAAAGAAGACACACAGTACACCTGGAGGGCAACTGCTGGCCTTTCTTCCATTCTCTGTGAAAGCCACACCCGCCAGTCTGAAAAGCTGTCTGACTCTTGAGTGGGTGAGCAAAGTTGCTCAGTTGTGTCTGACTCTTTGCAATCCCATGGACTGTAGCCTACCAGGCTCCTTCATCCATGGAATTTTTCAGACAAGAGTATTGGAGTGGGTTGCCATTTCCTTCTCCAGTCTGACTCTTTGAGTTAAAAAAAAAGTGCTGAGCTGTTTTTGCATCAGCAAATGGGAATTGGAGGAAGACAAGCATGAACCAAAAAAACTATTTACTGAAACTAGTCTAAAATAACTGAAGCAATAGAGAAATCTCATCATTTAAAAAAATTCTGTAATATAACATGGGAAAGATCACCTGGAAATAAAACTGCAAGGATATAAACAGTTTTTGTTTTTTCCCAGAAATTTCTCCCAATGAATGTGCACAGAGAGAGAATGCAGCTTGTCAGGAGTTTACGCCTACTAATTAGGAAAACAAAGGCTTTGATATTTGTCTGTATCTTTCAGAAAAATAATACAATAGAAGAGAAAGGAAGGAGAGAGAGAGAGGCAGGAAGGGAAAGAAGGAAGGAAGAAGGGAAGATAGAAATTCTTTAGAGAGTAAGATAAAGAGTCTATCTCAAATTATTATGCCAGTACAGTAGTCAGCTGCCATGAACCAAAGTCCTATGGCATCATGACACATAATTACACAGATATAGCTCTCCATGGGAGAAGGCACTGTCAGCCCACTCCAGTACTCTTTTCTGGAAAATCCCATGGACAGAGGAGCCTGGTAGGCTGCAGTCCATGGGGTCGAGAAGAGTCAGACATGACTGAGTGACTTCACTTTCACTTTTCACTTTCATGCACTGGAGAAGGAAATGGCAACCCACTCCAGTGTTCTTGACTGGAGAATCCCAGGGATGGGGGAGCCTGGTGGGCTGCCGTCTACAGGGTTGCACAGAGTCGGACATGACTGAAGCTACTTAGCAGCAGCAGCAGCAGCAGCTCTCCATGGCATATATTCATATTCATTCTCTCTCCCTCTCTCTTGCCTACTTCTCTCTCTTCCTAGAAAGACACAGCATCATTTGAAAAACAATCACTTCTGCTTCTAAGAAAGTGAAAAAAATCTACTGTCCAGGTGCCATGTCTGTGACAGGACTTGACAGGAGGTGTTTTACAGAAATCACAAGGGCTCCTACAGCACAAATAAATGTGCTCTTTGTCTACATAGCTATGTTCATCCCTTTCTTGAACTGACTTGGAAGGGTGGATGAGAAGAGAAAAAAAAATCTAGATATACAAGAGACTTGATTTTCATCCTATGCCTTTTTCTAAGTTCTACCAACAGACTCATGAAAATGAATAAAGAATAAAATGGTGCAAGAAGAACATATATTCTTATGCATGCATTTCTGATACCTCTACTCAGAGAAGCTCACTCTACCTACTTTTTTGTTCTTTGTGAACTACTTTTATAAAATTACATGCAATGTGGTATAAAAATACACATAATAAGGTATTATCTTCAAGCATTAAGTCAAGAAAAAACTTTTAAAACGATAGCTGTGAATGCTCATTTAAGTATGAAGAAACTAACACTCTCAAATATTGCTAGTGGCATAATACATTATAAGCCTTTTGGGGAAATAATTTAGTGATTTCAATATGATGAATTTTTAGATGATATGCAAATTTTATCACACACAAATAAAAATCCTAAATAAAGTAAACATTTTCACTATCTAATTAAACTTGACACCAAGAGAGGGAAATCACCAGGATCCAGAAAAAGAGGAGTCTCCAAGGAAGGGGCCAACTACAGGCAATAGCTGAGGGCAACCTAGGGAGGAGAAAGGATCCAGCCTCAAGGAGATACTGACCCACGCTAAACGCACACGGCCAAGAGGGCTTCTCCATTTGCAGGACTAGCCAACACCCTACCAGGGCCAGAGGCTTCCCATCAGCCTTGACTGACGACAGAAAGAGAGTCATTCCAAAAAGCTGGAAACAAAGGCATGAACTGTGCTCAGGACTGGGACGTCCAGGTCACAGCCTTCTGTGATTCATGGACCCCAACCAGAAACTGGATGAATGCTCTGGGATTAGTTAACGCTCAACTTCTTTGTAAGTCTGGCTCTCTAACCTGCAGAAGGGATGTTACCATCCCAGTAACGATGCCCATAACTGTAAAAGTGTGGAAGATTTAGGAACAAGGAAACACACTTTCATGAAGCAACGGTCACCACAAACAAGAAATTTCTGTGTCCCAAGCAATGGAATAAAGCTGAACAAGTGAAAAAAGACTTTAAGGTAAGTAGGTTTAAAACCTTCAAATTGAGTAAGGGAAGAGTAGAAATTTCTAGGCAAAAATAAGGTTGCTGCAAGAAAAAAAAGAGTAAAAGAGGTCAAAACAAAGTAGATAGAAATTCTACATGAGAAGCACAGTCACTGAAGTAACTCAGCCAACAAGTTGATTTATTAGGCTCAACAGAGTTGATGACAAAACTAGAGAATTAGATGACAGACCCCAGAAAATTATCTAAAATTTAATTTTATATATGTGTTGAATATATATTAATACATATATGTATTCAATAATTGTATTTGTCAATCGAATCTAAAATACTGATAAAGTTATATATACAAAGATGTTCATCCGGGAATTTAGTTTCAGTAATAAAAACAAAAACCGCAAAGTAATTTTAACATACACTGATAAGACTATGCTGCTGCTGCTGCTAAGTCGCTTCAGTCATGTCCGACTCTGTGCAACCCCATAGACAGCAGCCCACCAGGCTCCCCTGTCCCTGGGATTCTCCAGGCAAGAACACTGGAGTGGGTTGCCATTTCCTTCTCCAATGCATGAAGGTGAAAAGTGAAAGTGAAGTCGCTCAGTCGTGTCCGACTCTTCTCGACCCCATGGACTGCAGCCTACCAGGCTCCTCCATCCATGGGATTTTCCAGGCAAGAGTACTAGAGTGGGGTGCCATTGCCTTCTCCAGATAAGACTATGAGGTTGTTATAAATTCATTTAGTGGAATCACATGCTTTCATTAAAATCAGTTATAAAGTCTGTGGAGCAAACTGGTAATTCATATGAAAGAAATCTAAGTGGACAAAATGGATAGCAATTTCTATGCAATAATTATACCTAGGTAACATATATAGAAAAATAACATACTGTAAAACAACACTGTTCTAGTGACTGTACTCGGGAAGTGAGGCTACATATTTAATCCCTTCTGTAGCCCTGTGGGCTTCCCCAGTGGCTCAGCAGTAAAGAATCAAAGAATCTGCCTGTAATGCAGGAGCAGCAGTAGAGTTGGTTTAATTCCTGGGTCAGGAAGATCCCCTGGAGGACGGCATGGCAACCCACTCCAGCATTCGAGAATCCCATGGACAGAGGAGCCTGGTGGGCTATAGCCTATAGAGTTGCAGAGAGTCAGACACAACTAAAGCACCTTAGTACCACGTGTAGCCCTGTAGTTAGGACCTGACTATTAACTAATCCCCTGTATTAGATAAGTCCTCTAACTAAAATTTCTCCCACATCACAGCTATAATGTAAATTTTAGAATCTAGACAAAAAAGTTCAGGCCTCTTTTCTCTTCCTTAAATACAACTTGACATCTTTAACAAAAGTAATGCTCTACTTCTATATTCCATTCTTCATTCACCCTCTAAATGACACCCTTATGGGCAAAAGTCCCCTGTGAGGAAGCAAGAGCTCCCTGAGAAGTTTTTTCTCAGACCTCTGATCCCTTGCAGGAACTGCCAGAGACAATGAAGACTTCGACAGTTCTTTCCTGGGCCTGGCAGAGTGCCTCAAAAAGTATCTATCGAGTCAATAGCCCATTACCAAGTCCTTAGAAAAGGACACCATTTCTTACTGATTTTTCAAGGTTGTAGACACAGCATAAATCACCTTTGTTGTTGCTGTTGTTGCTTCGTTGCTAAGTTATGTCAGACGCTTTTGCAACCACATGGACTATAGCCCACCAGGCTCCTCTGTCCATGGGATTCTCCAGGGAAGAATACTGGAATGCATTGCCATTTCCTTTTTCAGGGAATCTTCCAGGGATTGAACCCACATCTCCTGCATTGGCAGGTGAGTTCTTTACCACTGAGCCACTAGGCAAGCCCCATAAATCTTTACCTGCAGTTTAAATATTATTCATTATTTCATATGAAATATTTCTTTCATATGAAAGTATGCTACTTCATACAGTTCAATCAAAAAGAATGGCATAAATTTATATTTTTAGAATATAACATGATACATGAATTTCAACCATCATATCCTGAAAATTCTGAGAGATTAAATGTCTCCTCAAGATTGCAACGGAGAAGGCAATGGCACCCCACTCCAGTACTCTTGCCTGGAAAATCCCATGAACAGAGGAGCCTGGTAGGCTGCAGTCCATGGGGTTGCTAAGAGTTGAACACGACTGAGCGACTTCACTTTCACTTTTCACTTTCATGCACTGGAGACAGAAATGGCAACCCGTTCCAGTGTTCTTGCCTGGAGAATCCCAGGGATGGGGGAGCCTGGTGGGCTGCCGTCTATGGGGTTGCACAGAGTTGGACACGACTCAAGCGACTTAGCAAGATTGCAAAGATTCAGATTTAAGGAAAAAACTCTTTTCAAAAGATTTCCAAAGGAAGCTTTGAAGATCTGTTATTGGAAGCATAGGCGATACCACTTGATGACTGAAAATCCTATCCGGATATCTGCTTTTATCACGAAAGATTTTCTTGCAAAGATCAAGTTTCTCATTATCTTGCCTGCAAAACAGAAAGTCTTTCTGCTTTGTCATCATCTTTAAGAAGTTTCACCTTATACCCTCATGTTATGCAAGATCTGTCTGTCTTTAAGTTGCAGAGTCAACATTATTGCATGGAATTTTTTATCCTTTGATGTCTCAATATGCTGATATTTCAAAGTCATAAAGCTTCAGATCTTTCCCTGAATGGCCTGAAGCACCACGCTTGAGGCTGAGTTTACAAAATCAATCCTTTCTGTTGTGGCTATAAATCCTACATACAGGCCCTTAGAAAATAACTTATGTTTCTTCCTTTTGTCAACTATTGAAAAAACCTGAAAATACTTGTGACTGTAGAGTAGTGAGACCACTGTTGTGTATACAGAAGTTGAAATACAATACTATACACACAATTGTAACAAAGTTTTACTACAAAGCAAACAGGGAAAGTCTGAAAACTGTCACAGACAAGAGAAGCATAAGGAGACATGATGACTAAATGTTAAGTGGTAACCTGGATAGCATCCTGGAAGAGAAAGGGGACATTAGGGAAAAACTGAGGAAATCTGAATAAAGTACATACTTTGGTAAATAAGGATGTATTGATACTGGTTAATTGTGACCAGTGCACTGTACTAATATAAGGTGTTAATAATAGGGGGTACTTCGTATGGAATATAAAGAAACTGTACTATCTATATAATAATTCTGTAAATCTACAACTGTCCTAAAATCAAAGTTTATATATAAAAAAGTAAAAGATAGGAGAATAACTTTCAAAGGAACAAGTTAGAATTAACCTTTCAAAATGAGTGTGTCCCTTGTCCTCTTTTGCATTTACAATTTTACCTTTCCGCCCACACAACAGAGGCTCATTAAAAAAGATGCAGACCCTCACACAACCTTGGTAAGAGCTTTGTTCTTTTTCTAACGAAGCTATCATGGCTCAGAACACTTCTGTAACCTGCCTTTGGGGACAACTTCCTAGCCAGGCAAGAAAATCATTCTCATTATCTTCAATCTGCCAGGCATCTATTCTCCCGAGGGCTAGGGCCTAGACTGCCCTGCTTATCTCCCTCAACTTCCACCCCCATACCTGTTACCTGTGATTCACCGGCACAGAGGGACTATCCTAGCTGGATGCTGCATTGAGGCTGAGGGCAGAGGAAGACCAGGATGCAGGCTCACACTGCTGTTGGATGACAGCCAGTCCTGCACCAACCATTCCTACTCTGAGATACACACCCGGGCTGCACCTCAGGAACAAGGGTAAGATAAGATGTGGACCCTGAGTCAAAAGCAAAATAATACCAGTGCTGTGCCTTGTTTCTTTTAATAATTGGCTTTAGATCTTACATATGTATTTCTCTGAAACTTTCCCACTGGATTTTTTTCCCCAAAACTACCTGAGAAAGGTCACCTTGTTTGATTGCTGAATTTTAAAGGAAAAAAAAAAAAAAAAAACCTTAACTTATCACTAAAGAAAAAAGATCAGATGCAATTTTAAAACATGCATTTCAAGTGCAGAGTTTTGCAGTCTGACATCATTTTGGCTGCTGGACAACAAAATTAAACATAGATGCTGGGATCAATTAGTTCTAAGTTTCCACCACAGTCCTTCCGTAACTTCTCTGAACCTCAACTTCTTCCCCTCCCTGCCAAACTATTCACCTCACAAGGGCATTTTGAGGAGTCAAAAGGGTAGCATAAATGAAGAGGCACAGTATGAGATCTTCAATAACAAGTTCAGTTCAGTTCAGTTCAGTCACTTGGTCGTGTCCGACTCTTTATGACCCCATGAACTGCAGCACACCAGGCCTCCCTGTCCATCACCAACTCCCGGAGTCCACTCAGACTCATGTCCATTGAGTCGGTGGTGCCATCCAACCATCTCATCCTTTGTGGTCCCCTTCTCCTCCTGCCTTCAATCTCCCAGCACCAGGGTCTTTTCAAATGAGTCAGCTCTTCGTATCTGTGGCCAAAGTACTGGAGTTTCAGCTTCAACATCAGTCCTTCCAATGAACTCCCAGGACTGATCTCCTTTAGGATGGACTGGCTGGATCTCCTTGCAGTCCAAAGGACTCATATGAGTCTTCTCCAGCACCACAGTTCAAAAGCATCAATTCTTTGGTGCTCAGCTTTCTTCACAGTCCAACTCTCACATCCATACATGACTACTGGAAAAACCATAGCCTTGACTAGACGGACCTTTGTTGACAATGTAACATCTCTGCTTTTTAATATGCTGTCTAGGTTGGTCATAACTTTCCTTCCAAGGAATAAGCGTCTTTTAATTTCATGGCTGCAATCACCATCTGCAGTGATTTTGGAGCCCAGAAAAATAAAGTCAGCCACTGCTTCCAGTGTTTCCCCATCTATTTGCCATGAAGTGATGGGACCGGATGCCATGATCTTAGTTTTCTTTATGTTGAGCTTTAAGACAACTTTCTCACTCTCCTCTATCACTTTCATCAAGAGGCTCTTTAGTTCTTCTTCACTTTCTGCCTGTCATCTGCAGGTGTCAACTGCATATCTGAGGTTATTGATATTTCCACAGACAATAAACATTTAGCTTTTCCTTTGCTACAATTACCTTTTGATGATAATGATGATGATGTTACTGTCTACTAATCTCTGGGTGTTCATTTTGTACTAGCTACTGTATCTCCATTGTAACATGAGGACCAGGAGACCTGGGGAAGTTAAATACCTTTTTTTAAGGTCACAAGCCCACAAGCAGCAGTGAGGGGAGATTAATCCATACCTGCCTGACTCCAGAGCCAGTCCTGTTTGCCACTATTATACTTTAGTCCCTTTTCATATCAGTCATTATAGACACGTGTGGTCTCTCCATTTGTGCTTCTTCCTGATCTGCTGCTACTGCTGCTAAGTCACTTCAATCGTGTCCGACTGTTCGACCCCATAGATGGCAGCCCACTAGGCTCCTCTGTCGCTGGGATTCTCCAGGCAAGAATACTGGAGTGGGTTGCCATTTCCTTCTCCAGCTTCTTTCTGATCTGACCTTGAATAAACCTGTCAGATGTAACAATGCATTTGAGTTTGATTTTTAAAGTATAAATCCCGAATTGCCACTCATCACTATGTATGCCACACTTTGATAACAAATACAGAAAAATATTCAAACAAGAGGAAAAGATGAAAAATGAATTGTTTCATTCCAACCAATGCATCTTAAACTAAACGCCAATGCTAACAGCTAAATCATATCTTCACAGCACTGCAAGTCAAGGCTTTAAACCTCACCTCCACACATCTGATTCTTAACCACCTGTACATGTCTGAAAATGCACATGTGTGTGTGTATGTAGACCAATCACTCTTCAGCCAATGCTGGTACTAGATCAATCCTTCTAATATTCAACCATGATTTTCAACTTTCTCCTTATCCTACTATAAAGGTTTCCAGACTCCATGGCACGCTGGTTGCTCTTATTCATCTGACATAACTGCCTTACACCATGACTCCAGAACAATGACAATACAACAAGCAGCCTCCTCTGACACAGTCAGCAAGATTCCTCCAACTGCATATAACAGAACCAAACAGAGTCCATTGTAAATACATCAAAATACCTAACTACAAAATAACATCATAGGGAAGATTCTACTCTAGTGAGGGACATGAAGTTTTGTAAGCCAGCATAAAAGTCACATGGACACTGGCAGAAAGTAGAGAAGATGAAGATGAGGGAGACTGCTGGCAGGAAAGCACAGGGCCAGAGTTAAGCTACAACAGAGGACCGCGGGGGCAGCGGCAGGTAGGAGTCAATAAGAGTGTCGAAAGAAATAACTTGCGGGATGCAAGTCAGGGAGGGGATCCAGATTGGAAGTAAACGAGGAAATGAAACCAAAACAAAACACAAAGAAGCAAGCGATTCTTCTAAGTCCCACAGGGAGGTGAGGAGTGGCCAGAAGAGCATTTTAGACATTGAGATGCATGCAAAAGTAGGACGGTGATTCTAAGCCAGCGGGGCCCGTTCGAAACCATGAAGCCCGTGATGAGAACGATTAGAAGACTTAAGGTCACAGTTTACTTAATCCACAAACGAGCACATTGTTTTGGTGCCTGGAAAGTGGCAGCTACATTTCTCAGCAGCCAAGCAGGCTTCCTTGCGCTCAGATGCAACAGACCAGACAGAGAGACACTTCATTTAGACGCTCACGACTAGACAAAGATGTTGCAGTTGGGAAAATCAAAGTAGGCCACTGTGAGGACTGTTATTCTTTTCAGTATTCTACTCTCTAACAATATAGAAATAATTAAATGTATACCATCCCTTAGTTCGGAGTTTATTAAAAAAAAACAAACTTGTCACTAAAGATCCTATTTCATATTTAGAATACAAAAGCACTTAAAAAATATATACCTGCATAAATTATTTTAGTATGCCCGGCCCAGATGAAAACAGGAGCTGGAGAAGGTCTGCTTCTGAACACTCCCTCATCTGTCAGGGATAATTGATGGCACGGACATTTGTTCTTCACCTGCTGTGCATTTTTTCACTTATCATTGCTTTGGATCACACCAGTGAGGATTAAAAGATAATCACTTTGTTTCCCTCTCTCAGCACAAATAATACAGAATCCATGCAATGATGCATGCAGGATTCCATTACAACGTACTCTTATCACACAAGGAAGAAATCCTATAGTTTGCTCAGAACTATAAAATTAAAGGAGAAAACCAAGGCAAGTGTCTGAATTCTGGACTTGAAAGCAATTGATCCCTAAATTTAACAACTCTGATTCAATTTGTAACTTCATGTTTTAACACTTGGTGGCTCAGACGGTAAAGAATCTGCCTGCAATGCAGGAGACCCAGGTTCAATCTCTGGGTTGGGAGGATCCCCTGGAGAAGGGAATGGCAACCGACTCCAGTATTCTTGCCTGGAGAATCCCATGGACAGAGGAGCCTGGTGGGCTACAGTCCCTGGGTTTGCAAAGAGTCAGACACGACTGAGCCACTAACATTTTAACACTAAAAGAGTGTATTTATAATTAAAAAGAAACTAACTTATTTCAGTTTATTTCTACGGTCATGTTTAATTACTAGTTGAAAATATGTTAGTACATCTTTATCATAATATAGTAATGGGTGGTAACATTAATATAGGAGTTTACATACCTCAGCCTTCACTACATGCTTTATTCTATAGTTCTCAAATTAAGTCCTACAAGCCTACAAGTAGCACATGCTACTTATTACTGACCTCAAAGACATAGCCCCCAAAAATAGATGGTAGCAAAAATGGAGTATAGGAGGAGAATAAACACAAATGAAGACCAATAACAAGAAAAACACAGTAAGAATACTGGAAAATTTATTTAAAATTTTACATAAATATTGGACTTGGTGTTCCCTAAGAGAACTCTAATCTTCTGAATACTATTGCCTTCTTTTATTTTCCATGTGGGAAAAAGTCTCATAAATAAGTAACAAGTGCATATTAATCACTAAGGAAATCAAAGGACATTAAAAAAGAATATTCTGCAAAATTCCAAACCAATAAGTAAAAGGTAATCTCTAGTAATCATTAAGTAAAAGGTTAAGTCAATGAGTGAAAATTTGAGACTTTTTGACAAAATTTCCAAAGATTTTTTGGAATTTTTAAATTCTGTATAACTGAAGTATAGTTCTTATATAGTATACTGTCTTACGTATGAAACACCCTAACATTACAAATAAAAGAACAAAAAATTGCTGAATAAAAGTATGTTACTTTTCAAATTTAAGATTTAAGCTTATTCTATGTTTTAAAAATCTTCTTACATAGTAGTCCATTCAGGACTCTTCTCATTACTGGAGCATGCTGCTGGACTACAAAGCCTGATTCAAATTCAAATAATGGAAAACTTTCTCAAACTGGATTGGGTGAGAAAGTTATTTCCATTCCTTAAAAACATGCAGCTACTCCGATATTTCAGTCAATATATTTAGATAAAATATATTCTAGAATGTCTATTTCTCAAAAGGTTACAAATTAGAAATGCATCATGTTTTCCTAGAATACTTGATTAACATGAGAGCCAAAATTTCCCTAGGAAATCATGAAAGAATATACTTTTAGTGAAAAAATCAAGTTCTTTTTAAAAAAAATTATAGACGTTGTCTTTACAGCATTTATATTCATATAAAATGGCAACAAATTATAACTATTGTCTGACACCTCTAATACTCGCCCCATGAATTTGTATATTGTTTATATACAACACTTCATATATTATAACATTATGTGTTAGTTTTTCTCAAACTGGAATTCAATATACAGTGATCCTCACCATACTGGTTTTTTTTTTAAAGAAAACTCGTTTTTGAGTGATTATCTATATCTTACACCATTTAAAAAGAATATGTCTATAACTTCTAGATTCTTAAATTAAGGGTACAACATGGCAAGATTTTGTATCCCTGTTTGCCAAGGACTAAAGGAAAAGGAACAGAGATGTTAATGCAGACAGTATTAAATGATGAGACTCCATTATATAAACTAGGGTTTCTCAGTAGTCTGAAAGAAGAAAGGCTTGAGAGACTTTGGTCATCACATGACCAATGGCAGGTTAACACGGAAAACATTCATCTACAAGGATCTAGTTTCAGGAAAAAATTTATTATATTAAACCGATCTTGTAAATTTGTAGTTATTGATTGTGTAACTGTCGGGACCTACGTTAAAATTTGTTTCCATTTTATAGCTGTAGGACTGTGTGAGAGGATTAAGTACAAAGTATGTGGAAAGTATAACTGGATGTTTGCATATATGTTAATGTTAAGTCAACAGCAGGGAGTCCATGACCATTTTTTTCCCCGTTTTTTTTTTTTTTTTCCCTCTCTCTGGTCTTTTATTTTATTTTTTTTAAACTTTACATAATTGTATTAGTTTTGCCAAATATCAAAATGAATCCGCCACAGGTATACATGTGTTCCCCATCCCGAACCCTCCTCCCTCCTCCCTCCCCATACCATCCCTCTGGGCCGTCCTAGTGCACCAGCCCCAAGCATCCAGCATCGTGCATCGAACCTGGACTGGCAACTCGTTTCCTACATGATATTTTACATGTTTCATTGCCATTCTCCCAAATCTTCCCACCCTCTCCCTCTCCCACAGAGTCCATAAGACTGTTCTATACATCAGTGTCTCTTTTGCTGTCTCGTACACCGGGTTATTGTTACCCTCTTTCTAAATTCCATATATATGCGTTAGTATACTGTATTTATGTTTTTCCTTCTGGCTTACTTCACTCTGTATAATAGGCTCCAGTTTCATCCACCTCATTAGAACTGATTCAAATGAATTCTTTTTAATGGCTGAGTAATACTCCATTGTGTATATGTACCACAGCTTTCTTATCCATTCATCTGCTGATGGACATCTAGGTTGCTTCCATGTCTTGGCTATTATAAACAGTGCTGCGATGAACATTGGGGTACACGTGTCTCTTTCCCTTCTGGTTTCCTCAGTGTGTATGCCCAGCAGTGGGGTTGCTGGATCATAAGGCAGTTCTATTTCCAGTTTTTTAAGGAATCTCCACACTGTTCTCCATAGTGGCTGTACTAGTTTGCATTCCCACCAACAGTGTAAGAGGGTTCCCTTTTCTCCACACCCTCTCCAGCATTTATTATTTGTAGACTTTTGGATCGCAGCCATTCTGACTGGTGTGAAATGGTACCTCATAGTGGTTTTGATTTGCATTTCTCTGATAATGAGTGATGTTGAGCGTCTTTTCATGTGTTTGTTAGCCATCTGTATGGCTTCTTTGGAGAAATGTCTATTTAGTTCTTTGGCCCATTTTTTGATTGGGTTGTTTATTTGCAGATGACATGATCCTCTACATAGAAAACCCTAAAGACTCCACCAGAAAATTACTAGAAATAATCAATGACTATAGTAAAGTTGCAGGATATAAAATCAACACACATAAATCCCTTGCATTCCTATACACTAATAATGAGAAAACAGAAAGAGAAATTAAGGAAACAATTCCATTCACCATTGCAACGGAAAGAATAAAATACTTAGGAATATATCTACCTAAAGAAACTAAAGACCTATATATAGAAAGCTATAAAACACTGGTGAAAGAAATCAAAGAGGACACTAATAGATGGCGAAATATACCATGTTCATGGATTGGAAGAATCAATATAGTGAAAATGAGTATACTACCCAAAGCAATTTATAGATTCAACGCAATCCCTATCAAGCTACCAACAGTATTCTTCACAGAGCTAGAACAAATAATTTCACAATTTGTATGGAAATACAAAAAACCTCGAATAGCCAAAGCGATCTTGAGAAAGAAGAATGGAACTGGAGGAATCAACCTACCTGACTTCAGGCTCTACTACAAAGCCACAGTTATCAAGACAGTATGGTACTGGCACAAAGACAGAAATATTGATCAATGGAATAAAATAGAAAGCCCAGAGATAAATCCACGCACATATGGACACCTTATCTTTGACAAAGGAGGCAAGAATATACAATGGATTAAAGACAATCTCTTTAACAAGTGGTGCTGGGAAATCTGGTCAACCACTTGTAAAAGAATGAAACTGGACCACTTTCTAACACCATACACAAAAATAAACTCAAAATGGATTAAAGATCTAAACGTAAGACCAGAAACTATAAAACTCCTAGAGGAGAACATAGGCAAAACACTCTCCGACATATATCACAGCAGGATCCTCTATGACCCACCTCCCAGAATACTGGAAATAAAAGCAAAAATAAACAAATGGGACCTAATTAACCTTAAAAGCTTCTGCACATCAAAGGAAACTATTTCCCCCTGTTTTAAAAGCGCTCTGAATATTTCTCAATTTTAAGAGACACTGTTGCCCACTTTTCAGAGCAGTCTTTATCATTTCTTCTGATCCTCAATTATCATTTCATCTGATCCTTGAGCCACCCTACCAGGCTTATGCTCGACATTTTTACCATTAGGCAAATGTGGCACAGCTGGGTTATCTGTCCAGCCTGTAACTATGCTTTCAGCTCTGGCTAAGTACAGTGCTTTGCCCGTAATACCACACACATATCTATGAGTTTAAACTATAATTTTAAACCTTGGGAGAAGGAAAAAAAAAAGAAAGACCATTTGTACTTGCTATTTTTCTAAGAGAAGTGGGAGAGATGAGAGAAGAGACACACTTCTGGGTATTCACAGGGCAGAAAGCCTCCAGAGAAACTGGAGAAGAGCTCCGCAGGGCCGTCAGCTGAGGAAGCGATGAATCCCTGCCAGCTCCAAGCGCCAACTTCCCCGTGCACCTGCGGTTAGCCACCGATGTCACGAGCAGGCTAAAAATGGAATGGCGTTTCTACAAGAGGAAATTTAAAATAAAATATCCTGAGACCAACCACTCTGAGGACTCAATGAGGAGACTCAGAACCAGAGCTAACAGGAGCCGCAGGCCCTGCCTGCCCTCCCGGTCACGTGCACTGTGCTTCTCCCTGTATGTTCATCAGAGAACCTAAGTCACCTTGAAACATGAAGGCGTGTTTGATGTCAAATTCTGCTATACATCAACTGCAGGTTCGAGACCACAGGTAAAGGTGTAAGGAGACATATTGATACCGGAAAACAAAAAGTGGCCGCAAAAAGCACTTTTGAAGGACTCAACATGTATTATGCGTATTTGGTGGTGGTTTAGCCACAAAGTCGTGTCTGACTTTTTTCGATCCCATGGACTGTAGCCCATCAGACTCCTCTGTCCATGAGATTCTCCAGGCAAGAATACTGGAGTGGGTTGCCATTTCCTTCTCCAGGGGATCTTCCTGACTCAGGGATCAAACCCAAATCTCCTGCAGCTTCTGCATTTGCATGTGGATTTTTTATCACTGAGCTACCAGGGAAGCCCCATTAGACTTATTGAGTGTCCACTATACACAAAGTATTGTTCTTAACCGAAATGAGAAAATAGATTCCTTGTCAACTACAAGTTTATAATCTTATAGGTGCTTATAATCTTATGTTGACAAATAATTACTATAAATCTGATATGGCTATGACCAATCTAAACACAATGTGTACAGAAAATGGTATTTTGAGAATTTAGAATTTTGGGATGTTGGGCAAACTGAAGACCTAATAAGCTTATGGGTTTACATTAGCATTTAAGAAACCTCCAGTGAAATTAGTCTTCACTAGCCTTTTTCCACACCCCACAGCAGTTTGTAGCTGTTAAAGAGTCTGAAACCAGGTAAAGGAGCAGAGTAGAAAAGGCAGATGTAAGTGACACATAAGATGTCATCCACAGGTTGGGATAACAAAGGGGCCAAAGAGGGAAACAAAGTGTATAACCAACACTAGATGATAGTCAGAGATGACCAATATGGAGATGACAGTAACTGAGATAGGAACCTAGGAAGATAAAGCAGTGAATGTTTTGGAGAAAACATACAAACTTTCTCTTTGGACATAGTTAATGTGAGGTATGTCAGGAGGAATGTCTCTTAGGAGATGTCCTCAGCTCACAATCAGAAAAGGGACTCCGGAACCTGCAAAAGAGATCAGGGCTAAACACAGAACTTCTGGAGTCACCCCTGCATAAGAGCAGCTGAAGGGACAGGAACGACGAGGTCAGAGGAGCACAAACAAGGTGGAAGACAACAGTCTGAAGGCAGATCATGGAGAAATATGGTAACTGAGAAGACAGGGTCAAGAGACGCCATGGGGTGCGGGGGGCGGGGGGCAGGACAGCAATAAAGACAGGGATGAACAGAAAGGAAAGACAGCAGTGTTCAGGGCTGCAGATAGAAGCAGAGCATTACTCTGACACCAATGTCAGGGTCTCTCATGTGCAGTGGCTCCCTTTAAGGTCCTAGGAATGTACTAATGGGGTCATGTTTCTGCAGAAATAAGATCTTTTGACTGCAACTGGTTAATACTCTTGTCCCCTTCTACTCTGACGTGTTGTTACTGGAGCTATGAGTGAACCTTTTTTAGATCTGCCCAAGGAGAACTGACAGAAAAAGTCTGAGTGTGGGGACTGTGTCTACGTGATCTTCAGCCACTCACAAGTATAGTTAACTAACTGGTTGGGCCCCAGGGTAGGAACAACTTCCAAGAACGTCTTACTCCCTTCTGTAATGACTCACTGAAGGTACCAGCACTGCATCACACACTGTCGGGCCCTATAGAACTCAGGGCAGGAAATACGCAGGCAGTACAGGAGAAAAGAGGTTTGAAATACAGGGAAGCAGACGTTTATCTGTGGCAAACTCCTCATCAAACACAAAGCATTTAAGCAGCGATCTTATTCGCTATGCCTAGATCAAAACAGAATTTCTCTCCAATCATTTTAACAATTAAGACACATCAGATATTTTCTTCTTTTTTTATAGAACTATGACAAAGAATTTATCAGCATACCTGTGTCTATAGGATGCAAACTTGTAGGAGTACTGTGAGCAAGTCTGTATGAGGAGAGATGTGTTTCATGCCTCCTAACAGACATATGACAGATGTATGAAGCAGTTAAAACCATATTATATCTTAAAACTGTGTGATTTTTGTAGTATTTTTCAACTGTTTAAATCTGAAATTTATTTTAATTTTTTATTGTAGTAAAAGCCACATAATATAAAACAAAGTATTTTACCCATATTTAACTGTACAGTTCAGTGGCACTAAGTACATTCACATTGGTGGGCAACTCTCACCGCAATCCCTCTCCTGAGTTTCTCACCTCTTAACTGAAACTCTGTCCCCATGAAACACTAACTCCCCACTCCCCCTCCGCACTCTCCTACCCCTTAACCCCTGGCACCTACCAATGTACTTTCTGACTCTATGAATTTGACTGTTCTAGGTTCCTCATGTAAGTGGAATCAAACAGTATTTATCGGCACCTACTGTATACTGGTGGAGAAGGAAATGGCAACCTACTCCAGTATTCTTGCCTGGAGAATTCCATGGACAGAGGAGCTTGGTGGGCTACAGTCCATGGGGTCGCAAAGAGTTGGACATGACTGAGCAAACACTCACTCACTCACTGTATACTGGAATTCATTTTTTAAGGTTAACTTAATATATACCATGGGGCTCCCCAGGTGGCTCAGTGGTAAAAAATCTAACTGCCGATGCAAGAGCTTCAGGAGACATGGGTTTGATCCCTGGGTCAGGAAGATCCTCTGAAGAAGGAAATGGCAACCTACTCCAGTATTCTTGCTGGATAATTCCATGGACAGAGGAGCCTGGGGGACTACAGCCCATGGGGTCCCAAAGAGTTGGACACAACTGAGCACGCATGCATATATATGTCCTTACAAACGGATTACACCTTCTTTTTTTGTTTTTCTTCTGGTGCTATACAGTAGGTTCTCATTAGTTATCTATTTTATACATAGTAGTGTATATGTGTTCTGATTCTTCTAACGTTTTCTTTTGCATCTAATTTTGTATTCACAACTTATGGTTCTTTGTCTTGAAGAGTACACCCATAAGCTTTAGATTCCAAAAACCTGGATCTACCCTTGACAACAGATCTTACTTTCAACACAGCAGTATCAGTACAATGGTGGGGGCAGAAATGAGACTGCAACGGATTAAAGAAAATTTTTAAATTCTTCATTAAATCATAAAAATAACAAAAGGAAAACCATGGATGAACTGGGGAAAGATATTGGTCATACACATAACTAACAAAGGATTGGTACTCTGAGTATAAAAATAGAACTCCTGTGAATCAATCAGGAAGAGACAAGTAACCCAAGAGACAGAGAAAAATGTGCTAGATGTAAAAAGCACCTCAAAGTAAACATGAATGAACCATAAAGTTAAAAAAAAAAAGTTCAATGTCACACACACATTAAACTATGAAGTTGTTTTTTTTTTTTTTTTCATACCCAGGAGATTAGTTGAAAACTTAAAGAATGATGCTACGAAGTGCTGTTGAGGTTACGAAGCAATAAGAACCTTCATGAGTTGTGAGAGTTAAGTAAAAACTGGCACAGTGACCTTGGCAAACAATCTGGCAATAGCAAGCCAAGCTAAAGATGCCCATTCTTATGAAGCAGCATCAATACCTTTCCTGGACATAAACTCTGGAGAAATTCCTGTATGGGTGTGTTGTCTGTAATAAAAACAGTAAACCACACCACCAGAAACAGTTCAGATGTTTATCAACAATAAAGCGTCTGAGTAAACTGGGATTTATTCACACAATGAACTACAAAACAGCAATGAGAGCAAGCAAACTGCTGTCACACACTTCAATACGGATGAAGCTCAGGAATTTAACTTTGAATTTAAAAAGCACGGCATAAAAGAATATATAAATGTTTGCATTTATATAAAGGTGAATTAGGCAAAAATAAGCAATATTGTTTATGTGATTTTTTTCAAATGTATTTGTGGTGAAACTATATTGATAAACGATTCAATAAAATCCAAGAATTAATTATCTCTCAAGGGAAGAGTGCAGAATGTTTTGGATGGGGACTACAAGGCAATTATACCACATTAACTTAAAGAATTGTGTGTCAAGAAAATAAACGTACAAATAACAAGTCACAAACATCTTCCTACTCAAGGTTCTAAATACAATCCAGAATTAGCAGTAATCTTGTTTCAATTATTTCTTAATGGAAATGTAAGTTTTCCTTACGTAATATCTGAGTACTTAACATCACGGTTTTGCATAATGCTAACAGCCTGGATACATGTAGAAAAAATAATAATAGGTTTGGAAAATTAAAAATTAAAATAAAAAAAGAGAACAACAACAACAAAATGGAAAACTCCACAGAACTGCAGAAGCCCAACATAGAGGCAGAGGTTTACAAATGACATTTTATACCCCTAGACTATCAGACGGAGAAGGCAATGGCACCCCACTCCAGTACTCTTGCCTGGAAAATCCCATGGATGGAGGAGCCTGGTAGGCTGCAGTCCATGGGATCTCGAAGAGTCGGAGACGACTGAGCGACTTCACTTTCACTTTTCACTTTCACGCATTGGAGAAGGCAATGGCAACCCACTCCAGTGTTCTTGCCTGGAGAATCCCAGGGACGGGGGAGCCTGGTGGGCTGCCGTCTCTGGGGTCGCACAGAGTTGGACACGACTGAAGCGACGCAGCAGCAGCAGCAGCAGCAGACCATCAGAAATTCTCATACTGTATCCTTGACTATGTCAATGCTACCTCTTTCAGACAGTGAGCTCTAAATCCCAGAGGCTGCCAAGAGTCAGCCACAGAGCTATAAAATTCAGAATCAAGTATAGGTATAAATTTTCGAGTATAACTCTTATTCCTAAAAAGCTGAAGGCATAAGTAGAAATATAATGCCACACAACGGCCTACCATGGCATCGCGAGCATTGATGAAAACACCACGCAGCTCAGGATACATTAGCTTCAAAACACATGTAAAAGTAGGTTGTAGAAATTTTCGGTACCTATTAAAGTCATGCTAGTAACTAAATCTTTCTCCAAATTGGAAGCAGCAATTGTAACAGAGGGAAATTTGGGGCCAGAAGCCTGGGCAATCTTGGTTATTTCACTTATAGTTTGTGAATTATGGCACTTATGAGACAACTGGAAATCTGAACATGGACTAGATATATAATGATATTAAGAAATTACTGTTCATTGTTTAGGTATAATAATGTATTCTGGTTATGTTTAAAAGAAAGTTTTTATAGAAATACATACTAAGATATCTTAAGATGAAATTATGTCTGGAATTTGCTTCAAAATAATAAAAGGAGGGGAAGTTAGTGGAAATAGAGATGTAAAAAAATTGGTCACGAGTTACTAACTATTGAAGTTGGGTGATGGACTCGTGGGGAACTACAGGACTTTGTCCATATTTTATGTATGAATTTTTCCATGATAAAAAGATACATATACATATTTATCACACACACATATTCCTTACATAATTGTTTTCTAGGTAACACTTTAAAAGTATCATTTCTTCTAGCCTCACTTTTTCCACCTCCCCCATCAGGCTCCCCTACCCTTCAACTCTTTACACTCCAAGCAGAGTAATTTATTTTCTAAAATGTAGAACATTGTTGCCTCAGTGACACTCACTGCCGGCAGGATAAAGGCTCAAGTCCCCTGCCCTTGATTACAGACGGAGCTCTTTGTGACTGACTCCCCCCTTGCAGATCCATTGTGTCTCCTGTTTCTACTAACGCAGATGAGAAAGAATTATAAAAGAAATATCCAGAGCAGAAGGGGAAAAAAAAAAATCAAGATACTGGCGTCCTTCAAGTAAAGTGAAGAAAATGTTTCAAAAGGGAGGGAATGATCAATTACGTCAAATACCATTAAGAAATTAAGTAACGTTAGAGTGAAAAAATGGCCATTAAGCAATATCAAGGCCAATGGTGACCTTTACAAGAGTAGTTATAGTGGAGAGGTAGAGGCAAAGCTTGACTGAAGTGTGTTCAAGAAAAAATGAAAAGAAAGGAAACATGAGATGAAGAGTATAGACAACTTTTGCAAAGAACTGACTGTAAGGAGAGTGGAGGAAAGGAATTCTAGCTGCAAAGGAAAATGCAGCCATATGAGGGCTATTCTATTTATTTATTTTCTGCTGTTGTTGTTTTTAAAAGAAAAGAACAATAACAGAGTATGCTGATGAGAAAGATCCAATAAAGGGAAAAATCAATGATGTAGGACAGAGTTCAAAGAACTATTTGATACATGGGCCAGATCTGGCCTGTTGACTATTTTTTTTCTTTTTTTTTTTTAAACTGTTGACTATTTTTATAGCCCATGAGTGAACAGTGATTTCTACATACCTAAATGGTTGCAAAAAATCAAAAGAAAAATAATATTTCATGAAATAAGAAATTTATGCCAAATTCAAGTTTCAGTGTCCACAAATAAAGCTTTATTGGAATCTAACCATACTCAGCATATCCTCACTGTGTATGACTGCTTTTGCTCAACAAGGGACTGAGTTGAGTTGCTGTGGTAAGAGATTACGTGTGACATTTTATTGACTCCCACTGTTGCACAGAGCTCTATGAATCACAATGACAGTTATAACTTGACAATATTTCAAGTGCCATGTGTGTATCACTGTACTATGCACTTAATTTTCTTATTATCAATGCACAAGGAGATTAAATGGACTTGGAACGGAAGGCACAGAGTTGATTCTTTGGTTACTGAATTAGACGGTAACACATTTTGTTTGTTATGTAGCAACACCATAGCTGTGCTAAAAAAAATTCAATATATGTCAACATTACCTCAGCCTACACACTCATCACAATTTCTCTAACTCATATGAAAGCGTCAGAAAACCCAGAAAATTCTAAACAGAATGTCCTATTACAGAAAAATTTCCTCACAAAATATAAAAATAAAATGAAGCTGCCACCAAAGTTAAGTGGGCAAACAGTGTATTTGTTAGACAAGCAAAGAAAGTTGTTTACCAACTGCATATTAAATAAATTACATTATGTGGTAGCTGCTAAAGATATGTTTCTAGAGAAAATAAACTTATTTAAAACTAAGCCTTTTGGTAAGAACACTACTCACAAGAGCTGAAGAAATAGGATGCAATGTCAACAGTCAATTTAAAAACAAATGATTACAAACAAAATCAAATGATTTCAAGTCATTTTCCTTATCTCCTTACATGTCAATAGGTGTACAGATACCACTTACTGTTTTTCAGAGGAGTCAGTGCTCCTTGAAGTGATAGGAAAATTAGCCTTGTATGAACAATCTGCATGAAATAAACCATAGGCAAGGATATTTTTAAAGAAGCTGAGAAAACATAAATTCAGTAACATCTGAAGTGGAATCTGCTAATATGTAATACAATGGATTTGTCCCCAAAATATACATAAATAAAAAAAGGTTTAGTTTGTCAAATTTACAAAGCTAGTGAAAATTTAATGCATTTAGAGGCTAGGATTACTCACTGTTTTATTCATTAGCAGGTAGTTTGTGAAAAAATTCAAAAAAAGGAAATCAGTCCTGAATATTCATTGGGAAGGGCTGATGTTCAAACTGAAGCTCAAATACTTTAGCCACCTGATGCCAACAGCTGACTCACTGGAAAAGACCCAGATGCTGGGAAAGACTGAAGGCAAGAGAAGGGGGAGACAGAGGATGACATGGTTGGATGGCATCACTGACTCAATGGACATGAGTTTGAGCAAACTCAGGGAGATAGTGAAGGACAGGGAAGCCTGGTGTGCTGCAGTTCATGGGGTTGAAAAGAGTCAGATATGACTTAGCGACTGAACAACAACAGCATTATGTTATTAAACCAGCAGTGTTAACAGTGGAATTAATCTGCTTTCACGAAGTTAACTATGGTTAGCTCTGTGCATCATTTCGTCAGATAAAGAAGCTGAATATCCTGACTTACCACACAGTAGTGTGATGGACTAACAGTGGTAAAATTTAACTGCAATTTTTTTAGCTCTGATTAGGCTGAATTTTTTTTTTGAATGACAAGAACCACCTTCAACCACCATTGGAAATTAGATTTTGCTGAAAACCTGATGTTTACTAAGTGCTTCCCTGGTGGCTCAGAGGTAAAGAATCCGCCTGCAACGCAGAAGACCCAGTTTCGATCCCTGGGTGGGGAAGATCCCCTGGAGGAGGAAATGTCAACCCACTCCAGTATGCTTGCCTGGGAAATCCCATGGGCAGAGGAGGCTGGTGGGCTACAGTACATGGGGTCTCAAAGAGTTGGACACGACTTAGCGTTTACTAATGAATTCAACCTAAAATCACACTAACCACAGTACCTGTATTCAAGAGTTACTCTACAGTAAAATCATGTTGACAATCACCATTGGAATAACAAGTCATGTCAAGTTGCTCTATAAACTTCTTATATTGCTAAAAATTAAAACTAGAAGCAAAATGTCCATTTCCACACAATTCTTCAGCTGATATTCTTTCTAAGCTCAAACTACAATTCTATCAGCATTTTTTGGACCCTGATTGTAGTACAATAGAAATTTTGTATTTCAAAATTCATCCATCAGCCACAAAAGACCACATATTACAAAATTCCATTTACATGAAATGTCCAGAATAAGGCAGTGGCAACCCACTCCAGTACTCTTGTCTGAAAAATCCCATGGATGGAGGAGCCTGGTGGGCTGCAGTCCATGGGGTCACTAAGAGTCGGACACGACTGAGTGACTTCACTTTCACTTTTCACTTTCATGTATTGGAGAAGAAAATGGCAACCCACTCCAGCGTTCTTGCCTGGAGAATCCCAGGGACAGGGGAGCCTGGTGGGCTGCTGTCTATGGGGTCGCACAGAGTCGGACACGACTGAAGTGACTTAGCAGCAGCAGCAGCAGAATACAGAGAGAAAGTTTTTTATCAATGGTTTCTCAGGACTGGGAGGGACTTGGAGGGGGCAAGGAGTGAGTGCTAATGGGTATGGGATTTCTTTAACAGAGAACTAAAATGTTCTAAAATTAGACTGGTAATGGTTATACCACCCTGTGAATATACTAAATAATATTTCATTATATACTTTAAATAGGTGAACTGTATGATACGTGAAGCATATTTTAATAAAAATGTTGTTAAAAATCCATTTAACTGTGCATTGAGGAGCTTCCACCTAATCTTCAATTGGAAGCAATCAATTCGCAATGTAATGACAAGAGTCTGCTGGGAACAAGTAGTGTCTAAATTTCCAGGTGGTGCTAGGGGTAAAGAACCCACCAGTCAATGCATGAGATGTGCATTCAATCCCTGGTTTGGGAAGATCCCCTGGAAAAGGCAATGGCAACCCATTCCAATGTTCTTGCCTGGAGAATCCCACGGACAGAGGAGCCTGGAGGGCTCCAGTCCCTGGCGTCACAAAGAGTGAGACATGACTGAAGAGAATTAGCACAGTACACAGCACAAACACCCGTTAACCCCGTATACTAACCAGCACTCGATTTACATCAGACTTTTTGATCTTGCCACTTTTAAGACCCAAACATTGTCTTGTTTCATTGTTGCTAACTTGTGCTTTCCCCATTAGTATGAATCATAGTGTATCCTAACGATGAAAATGAACTTTTTTATATACATTTATTGGCCACTTATCAGTACTCCTGCCTGGAAAATCCCATGGACGGAGGAGCCTGGTAGGCTGCAGTCCATGGGGTCGCTGAGGGTCGGACACGACTGAGCAACTTCACTTTCACTTTTCACTTTCATGCATTGGAGAAGGCAATGGCAACCCACTCCAGTGTTCTTGCCTGGAGAATCCCAGGGACGGGGGAGCCTGGTGGGCTGCCGTCTATGGGGTCGAACAGAGTCGGACACGACTGAAGCGACTTGGCAGTATGTCATTAAATTTTGTATTTTTCCAATGAGTAATTAGTCTTTTTTAAATTGATTTGTAAGTTTTTCTACATAATGGATATATAATGAATAATAATTCTTGAGTTGTGTATTTTAGAAAATGATTTTCCCAGGGTGTGAGTTAACCTTTACCCTAATAACATCTTCCTCCCTCAGAGAGTCGTCATATAGATGGAATCAAACAGTAATTTTCATTTAGAGTTGTGTTTTTCAGATGCTGCCTGAAAAATCTTTTCCTATAAGGTTATAGAGACATCCGTAAATCTATTCTACTAAAATACTTTAAATTTTATTTACACATATAGAGCTTTAACATATCAGACTTCATTTCTTCATGTGTTGAGATAAAGAATCTTACTTAATTTTTAACTGGAAAGCCAACCATCCTTGCACATTTACCGAAATATCTATTCTGTCCTCATTGACTCATAGGGCAATCTCATTATGTCCCAAGTCGCCATATACAAATGGGTTTCATTCTAAGCTCTTTTTTCTGTTTCATGGATTTGACTTTATCTATAAAAACACTAGGACGTGGAACAACAGACTGGTTCCAAATAGGAAAAGCAGTACATCAAGGCTGTATATTGTTACCCTGCTTATTTAACTTATATGCAGAATACATCATGTGAAATGCTGGGCTACATGAAGCACAAGCTGGAATCAAGATTGCCCAGAGAAATATCAATAACCTCAGATATGCAGATGACACCACCCTTATGGCAGAAAGTGAAGAGGAACTAAAGAACCTCTTGATGAAAATGAAAGAGGAGAGTGAAAAAGCTGGCTTAAAACTGAACATTCAAAAAATGAAGATCATGGCATCCGGTCCCATCACTTCATGGGAAATAGATGGGGAAACAGTGGAAACAGTGTCAGACTTTATTTCGGGGGGCTCCAAAATCACTGCAGATGGTGATTGCAGCCATGAAATTAAAAGACGCTTACTCCTTGGAAGGAAAGTTATGATCAACCTAGACAGCATATTAAAAAGCAGAGACATTACTTTGCCAACAGAGGTCCATCTAGTCAAGGCTATGGTTTTTCCAGTAGTCATGTATGGATGTGAGAGTTGGACTGTGAAGAAAGCTGAGCGCAGAAGAATTGATGCTTTTGAACTGTGGTGTTGGAGAAGACTCTTGAGAGTCCCTTGGACTGCAAGGAGATCCATTCAGTCCATCCTAAAGGAGATCAGTCCTGGGTGTTCATTGGAGGGACTGATGTTGAAGCTGAAACTCCAAAGTAGCTGAAACTACTCTGGCCACCTGATGCGAAGAGCTGACTCATTTGAAAAGACCCTGACGCTGGGAAAGATTGAAGGCAGGAGGAGAAGGGGACCACAGAGGATGAGATGGTGGTTGGATGGCATCACCGACACAATGGACATGGGTTTGGGTGGACTCCAGGAGCTGGTGATGGACAGGGAGGCCTGGCGTGCTGCATTCATGGGCTCACAAAGAGTCGGACACGACTGAGTGACTAAACTGAACTGATAAAAACACCCCACTGTCTTAATCAACTTTTCCTTAAAATACACCTTGTTATTTACTGGGGCAAATGTGCCCTTCCTACTTATTCAAAATTTTCTTTGTTCATCTTGGACATTTATTCTTCTATACATACTAAATAAATCTCTTGATATGCCTTAAATTTATAGACTAATTCAGGAAAACAGACATCTTTATGACATTCTATCTTCCCATTCAATGGGACATATCTCTGTCTTAATTCACTTGTTCTTTTATTTCCCTCAAGTATTAATAATTTTCTCTGTCAAGATCATGCATGTCTTCAGATTTACTTCTAGGTATTTATTTGAAGGTAATTTCTTTTTCTCACTGGTTCTGGCTGGTAAATAGTACACCAAGATTTCCATGGTCTACTCCTATATCCAGCAAAAATAATACTCTTGTTGGTTCTAACATTTTATCTCCAGATTCTCCTGGATATTTTATGTAGGTAATCTTATTGTCTAAAACTACTGATCATTTTTAGACAATAACATTATTTTTTTCAGATTATATATTTGTCCGTTTCATATTACACCTACACAATAAAGCTAAACAGTAACAATGACAACAAGAATCAGTGCATGTTTCTAATTTAGTGAAAATGCTTCTAAGGTCTCACCGCTAAGCTGATATTTACTCTAAGTTTCTGATGCATTCTTATAAGCCTAAGGAACTTCTTCCTTTTCATTTTAATGAATGGCACTTAGAACCCTTCTGAAGATAATCCATGAACTATTAAGTCTACCAACTTAGGACACCCTATTTGGAAACGGGGGATGCTGAAGTGATGATGAACATGACATAGAAAGCTTGTCTTTCCTTTAAAACAAAGTCTTTCTAAAGTGGTCATTCCACTCTGACAGTTATATGTCTCTTCCCTTTCCTCACCAGACAATAAACCTGCAAGCCAAGGAAGGATGAATGACTTCCCTTCACAGTTCTTAAATCTTATTCAAAGAAAACAACTGAGTAATACAAACCCATTTTCATTCTGCTCATCAGAAACTAAGTAAATAACTTTCACATACTATAATGTCATTAACTTTTGACCTTTTATCTTTACAACTTTATCAATGGTCTACACAAGATGACCGGTAAATGTGTAAAAATATAGAAATTTTTAAAGCCTTGAGAGAGTAGGTAAGTAGGTAAAATAATTTTTAATTTGTCTTCAAGCAGAATCTACCATAATATCTTACATAAATATTAATGGATTATTAATGTCTACAAGACGGCAATGGTTACAAACTATTTACATGAAATATATAATGATACACTGTGTAATCAATATATACAAAATGCAATGCAGGAATTTTGTGTGTGTGTGGTTGGGGATAGGGTTTTGACTATGGAATTTTTGAGGTATCAACCACATTTCTGCTATAGAAGTATGTATAAAGTGAGATAGATATTAAAGTTCATCATGTATCACTTTATGAACTAGCTTTCGTTTTTCAATAAAATAGGTACTTCTAAGGAAAAATGTTAAAGTGCTGAGATCCAAAATTAAAACTCATTCATATTTATAGAGGAAAAACAATGAATCCACCTTGAAATGAGTTGCTCTTGACAAGAAGATTAATATAGAGGAAAAAAAGAGCTAAATTCCTCACAACAAATAGAAATGGGGTATTAGACACTTAATGGATGTTGTAAACATAAAATATAAAGTCCAGTGTTTCTAAGTACTTAAATTTTTCTCAAGTTGTTTTATAAACATTAAAGTACTCCAAGATGCTACCTGGTATCTGTGATTGTTCACACTATCTAGTTGAAAATATTTTAAATTGAGTAAACTTCCACCCAGTGGTAACTGTTATACAGCAAGATAACTAAAAAATCTGTCATGATACCAATGCATACGGTTTATATTCTTCTAAAATTTACACAACCCACACATGGGACAAATCTATTTTATAGATAAATACTTGAGGCTTTCTCAAAAATAATGTAAAAACCACATCAATATTTTATTGCCTCCAATTGAAATAGTACTGGTTCCATGATGAATAATAGAATGTAATGAGAAGAGACACTTTAGAACTCTGAAATAAACAAATGAAGGTTCATACAAAAGGGAGGGTTTTGCTGAGTTACTCAGCATAAAACCAGCGAAGTAAATCTCTGTTGAAGTAATTACTTTATTATGTACCCTGATTAAAAACAAAGCAAAGAACAACTACAATCAAAACAGCCACGTACAGTGAAGTCATGACCCCAGGGTCTTTGCCATTTAAGGGAGAGGAAATGGACGTGACACCTAAAGGGAACTCCGTTACACAAACAAGAATTGGGAGTAAGAGACGAACGTGTGTAATTAGACAGGAATTCACTGAAGCAAAGGACAGTCATTCAAAACAATTCAAAACCGTTACAGGAAAAGAACTAAGTAGAACTACAAAATAATTCTAACTTCCTCTCAGCACTGAAGGCGGACCTGTGAGACCTTTGCTATCTGTGAGGAGGAGAGGGTGGGAGTTCCTGTCTGTTTTAAAAAGTGATGTAAGCAAACTGCTCGGGTATAAAGTGAGGAAAGACTAAGAACAGCAAATTGCAAAAGACTAGGTAGCAGAGGAAAGCTGAAATTCTTTGATAAGCTGATTCTGACAATCAGTAAAATAACAATGGACAGGTTTCCAAATCCTTTTTCAGTTAGTGATTTTCTCCATGGTGTCGCTGGACGAAATAATTAAAAACAAAAAACACATTGAAGACAGGCAAGATGTGAGAGGGGATCAAGCTAAACAGCAGTTAATCACACATGACTTGAAAAGATAAAGATGGCAGCTGCAGTTATACTGGGTTGGCCAAAAAGTTCACTCGGGTGGTTTTCCTCTAAGATCTTAGAGGAAAACTCCAATGAACTTTTTGGCCAACCCAATACAACATGGACCTCTGAGCATTAAAGGCTACAAAGACTGGCAGTACATCCTGCTGGTCCAAAGGCAAAGAACTCCCTACACCTTTGAAAACCAAAAGCCGGGTAAGTGATGGGACAAGAGACGGAACCATTTCCACGGTAACCCAGACCACTCTCACCTTTGCCCTAGACTGCTGCAGTGGCCTCCTAACCCATTTCCCTGGTTCTCTTCCGCCACACCCCACCCTTAAACACAGTTTATTCTCCACAGGGAAGCCAGGCTCTTTTTGAAGCACTAACTATAATTTGACAGCTCCATACAACTTTCCGATGACTTCGTATCACAGAACAAAGTACCAGTTCCACAGAGGGGCCTCAGAGCTCTCTGCGATCTCATCCTGTTCTGGAAGCCATGACCCGGCTCCCTCTGCCCCTGCCCTTGAGACACAGGACACCTGGGGGTCTGGCTGCCCGTGTGCTCTGCTCTGTACTGAGACCTCCGTTCCACGGACTCCTGCTCACCATACAGCTTCACCTCTCCACTCCAATTTGCCATACTGCCCTTCTAAGCCCCTCTCTCTAGCCATGGTCACTTTTACCCTCCCTCTTTATTTTGGGACTTCCCTGGTGGCTCAGCTGGTAAAAGCATCTGTCTGCAATGCAGGAGACCCAGGTTCGATCCCTGGGTCAGGAAGATCCCCTGGAGAAGGAAATGGCAACCCACTCCAGTCTCTTGCCTGGAAAATTCCATGGACAGAGGAGCCTGATAGGCTACAGTCCATGGGGTTGCAAAGAGTCGGACACGACTGAGCAACTTCACATTCTTTATTTTGGAGAAGGAAACAGCAACCCACTCCAGTACTCTTGCTTGGAGAATTTTGTGGACAGAGGAGTGGGACAGGCTGCAGTCTATGGAAAAGCAAACAGTTGGACATGACTGTGCAACTAACTTTCTTTTCTTTCATTTCCACAAATGCATCTTTGAGTGCATATGTGTGCTTGGGCTTTCCAGGTGGCACAGTGGTAATAAATCCGCCTGCCGATACAAGAGACACAGGAGATGTGGGTTAAATTCCTGGGTCAGGAAGATCCCCTAGAGAAGGGAATGACTACCCACTCCGGTACTCTTGCCTGGAGAATTCCATGGACAGAGAGAAGCCTGGCGGACTACAGTCCATGGGGTCACAGAGTCAGACACAACCGAGCGACTGAGCCTGTACACATTCACCTGTGTGCTTGCTCACTCCATCTCACCTGAAGACACATCCCACCTCGAACTCGCTTCTTCTATGTTTTCTGTGTATCAATAAGAACTTTGTATAAACTAGTCGAGCTTCAACTTTTTCTACTCCCATAAACACAGCTTCTTCCTAGAACCACTTAAGTCAACAACCAGCATCACACAATGTAGTTATAAACTTTCCCTGATCTTTTGCTTGGACATCTTACTTTTCACTTTCTGAATTTCTACACTTGGTAAGAGGATGGATCATAGACCACATCTTCTCAAGTGATCAGCACACTGCTAAACAAATATTCTGTGCTCAGAGAATGTTTTTAATAAGAAAGCTCTAGCTTCCCCTCCCTTCTGATTGCCTTAAATCAGCTGAGTTACTAGAGAACTGACCTTCTGCAGTGTGACTACAGCAAAAGAAAGGAAAGTCTTATGCACTGGAAAAGATTTCTCTGTGTAAAAGTCTCTGCAACTCACTAGCAGTTTATGTGTTTCCATTTGTTTTTCCAGAAGTGGTGATGAGATTAATAGTAATTCTTCCATTGTGTCTTCTGATCAGAAGCAGACACTTTATGACATGAGCATGTGGGGTTAGGGGTAATTTATGGCCCCAGATCAGTGTGTCATTAGCCAGCCTGTGACAGGACTGCCTGCTTGACCTTTCTTTATTAGCATCCTGAGCAAATCAACAAACAGGGTTTTGGCCAAGCCATCTAGATTGTAAAAGGAATCCAAAAGTTCCAGTGATTTTTTTAACATCTGAGTCTCAATTTTATTAATTAATGATACAAAATGTCTTACCATCACTAATTGGATCATTAGTAATTGTGAAAGCAATGAGTCAGAAACAGCATTCTTAATTTTAGAAATCTTTGACATTCGGTGACAGTGGGTCTCTAAGATCCATGTTCAGTTTATTTTGATACACTGTTTTAATGATGGTGTTTAACTGAAAAAGCACCACACAGAGACACAGGAAGGCAAAAAAATACCTTGCTGCCTGTGCTTACTAAATCATTACACTTCTTTTTATGTTTCATCTACCAAGCATTCAAAGATTGCTGATGAAATTCAGCTAGCGAGGTATATCTTTCCTAACTTTAGCATCAATCAACTATTCTTAGAGCTAATCATAAAGTGCTATTTTTTAAACAAATGTGTCAAAACTCTCTGAAAGCAGCTCATTTGGATGATTTGTAAGCAAAATTGAAAATTCTGTTTCCAAATTTTCTAAGTCTGTAGTGATTTTTAAAAAGAGAAGAACATATCTGGACAAACAGTATTAAAAAAAAAAAGCAGCAAATTCAAACTCTTGGGAAAAGACTTACTATTGTTTCAAATGTTTTCTTTTCAAGCATCCCTCTACTACTACTACTAAGTCACTTCAGTCGTGTCCGACTCTGTGCGACCCCATAGATGGCAGCCCACCAGGCTCCCCCGTCCCTGGGATTCTCCAGGCAAGAACACTGGAGTGGGTTGCCATTGCCTTCTCCAATGCATGAAAGTAAAAAGTGAAAGTGAAGGTGCTCAGTCATGTTCGACCCTCAGCGACCCCATGGACTGCAGCATACCAGGCTCCTCCGTCCATGGGATTTTCCAGGCAAGAGTACTGGAGTAGGGTGCCATCGCCTTCTCCAGCATTCCTCTAAACTCTCCCTTTATCTTAAGACTGAAGCCTTCAGTGACTCACACTGTGACATATTAAAAACTAACAGCAGGGAAAAGGTAAACCCAAGGGGCTTAGGTTGACTCCAACTAAACCCAAGATACATGAATTCACCCAAAAATGACTAAACTTAGATTTTTATAAATCAAAATGAGCAAACAATCTTCTTGTAACACACAAACTTGAGACCTACACGCGCATACACACACACACACACACACAGAGTCTTAGCAAAAAACACCAGAACACGGGACACATAGAGTATTTCTTTTATTTTCAGGAGCCCATTATTTTCAAAGTGTTTCTTTCACAAACAATCTTGAGGAAAAATGGTAACATAAGGGGAAAAACAACACTGAAGTTAATGGTGAGAGTTGTTAAAAGCAGGATTAAATTAGAACCCTTGGAATTGCACCAATCATTTCCCACCATGGACATCTCAAGCAGAAGGAAAAAAAAAAAGCCCTACTCTCTGTAGAACTAATGAAGGAAATTCACTTTCCCCACCAAGGTCACATGTTCAAACAAACACGGTGTGCTAAGATCAAGCCACAGCAAAGTCATTGCTGATTTGATTCAACGGCTCTAATTAGACATAAACTAGTAATAAACTAAACTCTAAACATTAGGGGAAATGGCATTGTCAAAGGAAACAAAACGCTAGGGAAACACTATAACCAAGTGTTTTATTTTACCTGCTGTTTAAAATTAAGCTGGTTAAGCAACCAGAAGGAAAAGCCCTGGTAATTTAACTGGCCACTTACGTCTCAGAGCTTCAAGGATGCAGAGTATGGCCAATAAGTGAGTGAGGAAATAAGGCAAGAATCAACACCACAAAAGGGGAAGTAATTTGCGAGGTAGCCTATAATTAGCCTCTGAATCTTACAGTAGAGAATACCATTAAGGCAAACAGCTTTGGAAGATTTAAAAAGGGATTAGTCATTCACATGAATGAATAAATGCAGAATTCAGTTACCTGAGCTGGGGAAAATGAAAAAAGGCACATGATGAAAGCCATACACCTCCTCCTCTTCAGGGCTCACAGATCCTCAACCAGGAGATTTCTGAGCACAACATACTTACTTCTGCAAATGTAAGGGCTACCTATGTGAGAGGACACTAGCTGAATGACAGAATCAGCCAAACTAGAATATCATAAACAATAAAAACCCAACAGTGAGCCAATTTAACAAACATTAACTAGAGTGGTTAATTCTCAGGTATCATTAAATACAACAATTTCTGTACAGAATATCCCTGTACCACAAACACTATCCGTTACCTCAATTCTTTTTATTCAGCAAGGTATTCAACTTTTTCAAATGATATTTTAATCACTAGTGAAGCTAAAATTTTGATATGATAGAAGTTACAATATGTAGAATAAGTGGTGTTAATAATCATTCATTAATAATTAACATAATATTGTTATGATAATCAACATAAGTGGTGTTAATCAGATATAATCGGAAGTTGACCCTGATCTCGAGATATTCAGTTCCAATGAAATTATCTAAAATACTTAAGCTTAAAAGGGAACAACTTTTGGACTTCCCTGGTGGACGGACAATGGATAGGAATTTGCCTGCCAATGCAGGGGACGTGGGTTTGACCGGGTCCTGGGGGATTCCACATGCCATGAAGCAACTGAGCCCTTGTGCTACAACTGCTGAAGCCCGCGTGCCCTGAGCCTGTGGTCTGCAACAAGAGCAGCCACCACACGAGAAGACTAAGCACCACAACCAGAGAGCAGCCCCTGCTCTCTGCAACTAGGGGAAGCCAAGCGCGCTGTACCTAAGACCCAGCCTAGCCAAATAAATAATTAAAAATAAATATTATTAAAAGGGAACAACTTTCATACAAGCTTAAGGCTTTATTATTCAAAGATAAAGCACACAACTCCCACAATACCGAAGTACATTAATCAATATAATGATATGAATGTGTTAGTCGCTCAGGCGTGTCCGACTCTTTGCAACCCCATGGACTGTAGCCCACCGGGCTTCTCTGTCTGTGGGATTCTCCAGGCAAGAATACTGGAGTGGGTTGCCATGCCCTTCTCCCAATGATATGAATAGGAAATATGTAATTAAATAACTGATAAGACATGAAACTTCAAATAAAAACAAGTTAAAATTCAGGCTCAAAAGCTTACTACCTAAATTCACAACATTCCTGATTTTTGTTTGAAGTAGTGTGGTGGTTTAAAAATATGGCCCCAAATTATTTTATATATTCACAAAAAATGAAGGGGTGGGTCTAAGTGTCTTTCTACTGAAAGTAAAAAAGTGAAAGTGTTAGTTGCTCAGTCATGTCCGACTCTGTGACCCCATAGACTGTAGCCCACCAGGCTCCTCTGTCCATGGGATTCTCCAGACAACCCATTCTGGAGTGGGCTGCCATTTCCTCCTCCAGGACATCCTGCATTGCAGGCAGATTCTTTACCGTCTGAGCCACCAGGGAAGCCCAAGTGACGCTGAATGACTTCCCAAGATAAGACAGCCTCCACCTGGCTTCCTTGAGACTCTGGCCCTGGGGAGGCCAGCCTCCATGTAAGAAGCCCACTGCCCTGAGACTACAGTGCTATCAAGGCTACTTGCTGGCATTGCTGTGAACAGCCACAGCCAAGCATACTGTCACCAGCCAGCACCAGCTGCCAGCCAAGCAAGTGAGCTGACATCTGACCACCACAGCAGCAGAAGCCCCAAGTGTGAACTACCAGCTGAGCCCTTCCCAAATTCCTGACCTACATGCCATGATCAAAATAAAACGGCTGTTCCTAAGTGCCCAGGTTCTGGAGGAATCTGTTAAGCAGAAGACACAGAAACCAGAAGAGGTTTCATAATAAAGAAGCATCTCAGTGATAAACTGGTTGCCAAGATAAAGACTCAGGCCATAGCATTCCATTGCATTAAAAATGTAAATTTACTCTAGAATATCAAAAATTCAGGTTTAAAATCTACCTTAATTTTTCTACCAACCTGAACATAGTATAATTTACTCTCAATCATTCATTCAGTCTTTTAACAAACATTTGTTCAGCACCTATTCTACGCTGGGCTCTGTGCTAACTGCTAGTTATAAAAGCAGCTCAAATAATATGGGGAGGGAGAGAGAATTAATCAAATATCAAATCATCTCACAAACATATAATTACAAAAGGGGATTAAAAAAATGATTGCAGGGTAAAAAGGACTCTAAAAGCATAAACGGTGAGACGGATTCAGTCTGGAGACCAAGGAAGGCTGAGATGTGAAGGATGAGGAGAAATTAACAAAGGGAAGGATCCATGCCTGGAAAGTACTGGAGCTGGAGGGATGGAGAAGAGACTGAAGAGAGCAGCAGGGACCAAACCTCATCAGCAGTGTCATGAACCAGAATCTTTTCATTACAGCAATGGGAAAGGGTTTGTAGGATTTTAAGCAAGATAATGAAATGTTGAGATTTTCCTGTTAAAAACCATCTTGGCTATCTATCCTAATACTTTGTATGTTGACAACTAGCCTCTGATGTATTAGTTATTTATAATCTAACTACATAAATCTACTATACAAATACTCATTTCATGTGGACAGTATGCCAAGAGCTAAGAAAGCAATCAGAAAAAAAAAAAAATGAATAAGGTCTCTACATGCATCAAGCTTTATAGTCTAATGGGAGCATGGAGCAGGAAACGGGCAATTTAAATACAGTGAAATATAAAGAATCTTACAGTGAGTCAAAGGGTTGTCAAAGACCATAGGAAGGATGCTTAATCCAGATAAGAGGGGGTCAAGAAGAATTCTCAAAGGAAGAAATGTCTAAGTTGAGACTAGAATGAATCAGTGTGAAAGAGGCAGAGATGGGGATTAAGGGAAAAAAGTAGATCCCGCTAACACAGAATCACATGTCACTAAAGATTCATGATTAAGAGAGTCATAGAGTACTCAATGAACAAAAAGAAGTTTAATACGGCTATAGGGATAGATAAGAAACAAGAGTGGTAAATACGAGTTAGCTCACCCAGGCACATGTAAACCATGTTCAGAGTCAATTCTAAAGGCAAGAAGCAGACTGAAAGGTAAAGAAGGGAAATGCCAAGACCAGTCTTGTATCTTACAAGACAACTTTGGTGGCAGTGTGAAGAACAGACTGGAAATGGCCAAGACTGGAACACTTGGACAAAGGAAGAAGCTGTGGTTGGAATCCAGGAGAGAAATGGTAGAGGCCTGAGCAAGGGAAATGCCAGTGGAAATGGAGAAAAGTAGAGAAGACTACAGAAATAATTTTAGGAGGTAGGACTGAAAGTGATTAGTGACTGGTGCTTAATGAGATGTGGGAGGTGAGGGAGGAAAAGAACTCGAAGATGACACCCAAGCTTTTGGCCTGGGTGTAACTGATGGAAACATGGACCCCCAAAGGAAGAGCAAAGCTTTAGGGATGGGGGAAGGAAGAGGAGGAAAGGGAGGTTAGTTCTGAGAGGTTTACGGTGGCTGTGGTTGGAACATACAGGTGGAAATGTCAAAGACAGAGCCAGCAATATGGTACTGTAGGTGAGAAAAAGTCATCTGGGCTAGAAGCAAAGATTTGGAAAAGCGTATAGGTGTCACTTGAAACCATGGGAGTGAAAGTACATGGTCCCACTACTAATACACAATGTGAGGAGTTGTTGTTCAGTCACTAGGTTGTGTCTGACTCTTTGCAATCCCAAGGGCTACAGTAAGTTAGGTTCCTCTATACCCTCCACTGCCCATCTCCCAGAGTTTGCAAAAATTTGTGTTGATTGAGTCAGTGATGCTATCTAATCATCTCATTCTCTGCTGCTCCCTTCTCTTTCTGACTTGAATGTGAGGAGAGAGAGGGTTTAATATATGATCATGCAGATACCAACATTAAGAGATGGTAACATAAAAATAGTTCAAATGGAAAGAAAAGGCATGGTCAAGAGTTAGGAAGAAAACAAGAGAGTGTGCTGCCATTAAAACTTAATAGTAAGTTAAATCATAGCTCTTCTCAACTCAATTCCTGATTTTCTTACATGAAGATGAAGCTGACTTTGGTTGAAATCTTTCTCTGGATCTAAATTTGGGCAAGAGACTTCCACTTCCTCAAAACATGTAATTAAGTTTCTTCTTGGACTGGAAGCCTTGTGACTTTGTACAATACAGATATAAACTTTAAAAAAAAATCAACATATTTAACTTATTAAATAAGATAATAAATGCAAACACTATTAAAAGACCTTGGGTTTTAGAGCCAAATGGAACTGAAATCCCACCATTGCCATTTCCTAGCTATGTGATTTAGGACAAGTTCTTTAACCTTGCTAACCCTGAGTTTCCTCATGTAACATTCTACTACCTTCAGTACAGAAATTGAGCTGTTCCTGTTTTCTTGAACCTATTATAATCAGAAAGTCAACTCCAGCAGTGCCAATGAAAACAGCACTATTCACACTTACAAACAGTCTCCTTGTTGGGAAATCCAATGGTCAATTTAAACGCTTATCCTGCTGAAACTATCAGAAACATTAGGCAAAAATGATTTTTCCTTCCTTTATCAAACATCATCTTTGTTTGGCTTCTGGTTAACCCACTCTACCTTGGTTTCCTTTTTGCCCTCTCCCTTTCAGACTCCTTCCTATTCCTTCACACATCCCAGGCTCTATATCAGCAAGCCCTGGTATGCCCAGACCCAGTCCTCAATCCTCCTCTGGTCTCATGGCTTTAAACATCTTCTCTATACCAGAAAGACAGAAATTTACATCTCCTCTTAAGGTCTCTTTGCTGAATGCCACACGCCAACTGCCATCCTTTTATGAATGTCTAAACAAGCTTTTGGAACTTTGCATGAACTCCTGATTCTCCTTAATATAAGTCCTCCTACAGTATTCCTCACCTTGTTAAATGGCAAACCCATTCTTCTGATTGCTTGGGCTCAAAACCTGAGTCATTCTGGACTCTTTTCCTCTTATCCCACACCAAGTCATCAGCACACTCCATCAGCTCTACTGTCATAATACATCCAAAATTCCACCAGTTCAAACCGTATCTACCTCTAATCACCCTCGTCTGAACCATCACATCTCCTCTCTGGCTTATTGCCAAATTCTTCTAACTGATCACTTCCATTCTTTTTTTTCCCCCAAGTTGGTTTTTTTTTTTTTTTTTTAATGGCTTTTATTTAGCTAGGTAGCATGTGGAATCTTCATTCTCTGACTAGGAATCGAACCTCTGCCCCCTGCAATTGGAAGCACAGAGTCTTAACCACTGGACTTCCAGGGAAGTCCCTTTACTTCTGCTCTTGACTCTCTTGATACATTCTCCACAGAGAGCCAGAGTCCTCTGTCTTAAAGGTGAAGTCACATCTGACTAACCCAAAACCATCTTACCGCTTTCCAGCTCATTCAGAGGAACTGCAAGTTCTTTGAGGCCTTAAAGCCCTTTCCATCAGCTTTTCCCACTTCTCCTTCCGGTTTCTTCTTAGTGCTTCCCACCTCATTCCATATGCTTCACCCATATGAATCTCTCTGTCATTCCTGGAACCCCTCAGCAAGCATGCTCCTGTCTCTGGAACTTTATACTTACTGTTTCCTCAGATATTCTCTTGGTTTGCTCTCTCACTGCCATCATGAAGATCTCTGCTCAAAAGTCACCATGTAAAACAAACCCTCGCTGACAATTCCTAAAAACACTATAAATACATAAAGAAAAACCTCCTTCCCAATATTATCACCTTTCCCTTGTTTTTCTTTCTCTATAGTATACTATAGTAGACTAAATAATATCTAGTATACTAACTAATTTACTTATTTTATTATCAATCTCCCCCCAGCCTAATAAATAAACTCCATAGAGTAAGGGGTTTTATCTGTTTCACTTCTCTGTGTTTCCAACACCAACAGTGCTTGGTATGTAATAGGTATTTAATATGCAAGGGAATTAAAATTAAATAATAAAATACACTAAATGGAAACATAATAACATATTAACAGAAACTGAAACACAATAAATGTAAAAAATGCTTGAAATATAGGTGTTCAATTAATGGTTGTTATTTATGGAAACTTCAAAGCTCAAGAGTAATTACCCAAAACTGATGGGGCAAATAGGAGTGATCACTTTGAAAGAGAATGTTCTTCTAGGAATTATTGTCCTGAAGATACTGAATTTTTTTTTTAAGACAGAACTTGATTTGGGAAGGTTCAATAAGTTTATCACATAAAACTCTGCTGACAAAGTGAAGTAGAACCAAGAAACAATTCTTTGAAAGTGTCCTAACTTTAAAGATTGGCCATATTTTTATGAATGATCCAAACACAGTTAGCAACATGTTTTCTTTTGAGTATTTTTTTTGCAAAAGCGCAAAAGTAATAAAAATGTTGAAAGAAGCAAAGCATTAACTAATATTCTATTTACAACAATTACAAAGAGCTCTAAGAAATGTTAATTAAGAACATTTAATTATAGTAATAACTTATTACAATAATGTTTCTTATTACTTTGAAATAAACATGTAAGAGGAGGAACAGTAATATGTTTACTAAAAGGTTAGCTGGTGTTCCAGACTGGCTTAATAAAATCCTCCCAGAAAGGAAAAAGAAGAGGAGAGCCACACTTGTCCGAGAACTTAAAGGAAAGCTTATTTATGCCACCAGATAAAGCTTGGAGGAAACACGGCCAGCAAGGCTCTAAGCCAGCTCCTTGTGGGCATTTAATACATTTAAAAAGTCTCTCAAGGTCCCTGACATACAGGTAGCCAATAAATGTCTTATATGTGTAAATGGTACATTAACAAATGAAAATGTTAATTATAAGAAATTATGACTCAGACATCTGTCTACATCCCCATCACCAATGCTTAAGGAAAAGCTGGGAGCTCAAATCTAATGTTCTTTTTGTGTCTCTCACATGAGGAGTAAGGAACAGCCTTCAACTATAAAAAGCTGAGCTCTACTCTAGGAGGAAAAAAAAAAATCACCACTCTAAAGGTGACACCCAAGGGAAGTAGTACTAGTCAGGTTATTTGAGACCCGTAGACAGGGCAGGGTTTCTCGGCGGAGTGTGTCGTCTCTAGACGCCGGAGGACGCGGGAAGGCAGGCGCCCAGACACCATCTGCACCAGGTCCTGAGGGCCCAGCGCACAGCCCGGACAGGGCCCTGACTCCTCGGCAGCACTCAAGTGCTATTTAAAATCAAATTTTGAAAAGTAAGAGGAAAAAGAGAGAATTATTAAGGGGAAATGGAAATGAAGAAATTATTGAGAGAGAGAGCATTAAAGAGTCAGAAGAGGAAAAAGAAGTGCATGAGTCAGAAAGGTGTGAAAGTGAATGTTAACCACAGCTCCAGAATACACACCACACACACACACACACCACACACACACACACACCACACACACACACACACCACACACACACACCCCACACACACACCCCCCCACACACACACACCACACACACACACACACCACACACACACACCCCACACACACCCCCCACACACACCACACACACACACCACACACACACACACACCACACACACACACACCACACACACACACACACCACACACACACACACACACACACACACACACACACACACACACACACACACACACAGTACACGGAAGAGTAAGTTTACATACGCTGGAATCCTCACTTTTTAAATTCACAGAGTGATTTAACAGAGTTCAGTCTCTTATTCTTCACATTTTCAAGACTACCAAAATCACAGCTGGCAGGAGAGGATCCATAAATTCACCTGTGTGAAGGTGGCTGCTGGCAAACTCCATCTTGAAAAGGCCAGTTTCTAAAAATATACAGGGTGCTTTAAGGTTTAAAGGGAAAAAGCAAGCTACACTTTTACCCATAAAGGTCTGGATGACTCAGAGTTTAATAAAAGGATCTAGAAGCTTTCACTCCTAGGTCACCGGTTCTAGGATGACTATAGTAGACAGTCATTTCAGGACATTATCATCTAGCAGCTGTTTTGTTCACAAAGTGCCGAAGAAATGTGTTGCTTGTCTCTATTAATACTCATTTGACAGGTGTATACATTCCAATTCATATGCATGTGCCATCACAAGCACTTTGAAGCAGAGTGATGAAAGTCACAACAGCTGTTACCTTTAGAAAGCCCTTAGCATGTCCAATTCTCTCTTTTCTTTATATAAAGTGCTCAATATTAGTATTTCACATCCTACCAGATTTTACTGTTTCAAATCAAAATCATAAAGGAAAGATACCTGCGGAGAATTTTTGAAATGAGTGCGGTATCATTCCATGAAATGAGGAAAGTAACAACCCTTCCTCCTAAGAAAATGGGGTAAAGGCCAAACCAGCTGAGAAGGTCAGTTCTCAGAACGGCTCAGTGCCCTGAAGGAGACCACAGATATCCCTGGCATTGCATGCTCTAAGCCACGGTCATACATGTGCACACAGGCCATTGGAAATGGACTTCTGAAGTTTATGCACCGAAGATTTACATACTCATGCAACACAAACCAGTTAAACTCCCACTGTCTGTACCATGGGGCTCTAGCGCCTCTACCTCGACCCCTATGTATGTGTACCAAAGATTATAATGTACCAGTTCAATCCTTCACCACAGCAACTGATACCTGCTGGCCAGTAAAGTCATTCCACTAAGAAGGATCCTGCATAGACCCCAGGCATAGTGATAACTGAAGAAGAATTCTTATCACTGAAAAAAAAACTGGTTTTAGTTTTTCAAATCACTGTTTTAAAAAACTAAAACTATTATTTTTAAACCACAATATAGAGGAATTTGGGCTTCCCAGGTGATGCTAGTGGTAAACAACCCACCTGACAATGCAGGAGACATAAGAGACGCTGGTTCAACCCCTGGGTCCGGAAGATCGCCTGGAAGAAGGCATGGCAACCCATTCCAATATTCTTGCCTGGAGAATCCCAGGGATACAGGACTCTGGTGGGCTATGGTCCATAGAGTTACAAAGAGTCAGATGACTTAAAAGATTGAGCATGCATGCATGCACATAGAGGTATTTGGGTTTCCCAGGTGACCCAAGGGTAAAGAATCCATCTGCCAACCCAGGAGACACAGGCAACATGGGTTCAATCCTTGGGTTGGGAAGATCCCCTGGAGAGGTCATGGCAACCCACTCCAGTATCCTTGCTTGAAGAATCCCAGAGGCAGAGGACTCTGGGAGGCTACAGTCCATGAGGTCGCAAAGAGTCGGACACAACTGATGAACTAAGCGTGCACAGAGGTATTTAAGTCACCACCTAATCTCCTATGTGTACACTGAAATAATGAAGACAACTACCCACTGGCCTTCGCCACATATTCAGGCCATGGCACTAATGGAAATAAGACTTATCACCTAAAAATCTGCATTCCTGTCTTCCAACTTTGTACCTTCTTCCAAAGAATTCATCAGCTCCTTTTAGAAGAATATTATTTAACCAGGCAACATTCCAATTCACATTTAGTATGCATTTTTAATGACTGCTTAAATGCTTAATAGGGACTCTATTTTATTTTCTTAAATGATATTAACTAATGCACTAAGTATTTGGCACAAATCCAAAAGATGATGACAAAAGTCACTATTAACTTTTTATTTCAAATATATCGCTTTAGTTTAAAAAGCCTTAAGACGCCTGCAAGTTCAAGCTTGACAGATTTACTACTGTAAAAACCAAGAAACCTTAGAAAATAAAAAAGAGGGCACTCTTTATGCCCTTTTGATCGGGTTCAGAAAGGCACCAAAACAACTCTGCAGTTTTTGTTTTGCTTTAGAATTGATGTGTCATTAGAGAGCCTGTAATTCCATTTCATTGATGAGAAAATTAAGACACAGAAAGGTTAAATGACATGGAAACAAGAGTCTTTGCGTAGAAGAGACCTTAGGATTAACACAGATCAGATTTTGGAGGCAAAAAAAAATTTTTGCTTTCAGGAAACGGAAATGCTTAAGGAAATCAAACTGCAAAGCAGAGTACCCCAACTTCTAATGACCACCTCCCTTGAACCTCTAAACCCACACTGTATTTATATTCAATGCTTAAGTGCTACATGATATTGTCACTCTGTTTACACCTCATCATATGCTACCTTGTATTGTTCGTGTGTACACATCTTGTACACACAAGGGAGCTTCCTTGGAGTAGAGCCCATAGTTTGGGAATGTCTGAATCCCACCACGGGGCCTTGTCCATGGCTATCTGCTTGACTGTTTGACAGTGACATCCTAGAAACAGCCACAGTGAGAAGCGGGCTTTCCTCCTGTTTGAAGTATCTGTTTGCGGATAAAGCACGAAAGAGACATCACAGACTCTCACAGGCGCTTGGATAATCTCAACCATCTTGGCCAAGTCACTGCTTGTGTAACATTCCATTCTGTCTAAATTCCCCTTTGCGTTTTCCACTGGGCAGGGTACACACTTTCAGTCTAGACACAAGCACAGATTAGCCACAATACACAGAGGAACTGTAGTGTGAAATCCTGTTTAGTTCCCTTCAGCCAAAGTTATTAAACACTGTTAGGAGGAAGGATACCAACATGAGTCTATCAGACACAGGGGCTCTAAGAAAGACACTGTCTAGTCACACAGACATACGGAACAACTTCAGTGCATGCAAGACACGCAGAAGTGTTTGAAAGTATATAAGCCGTGGCCTGGAGGGTGAGGGAAGGCTTCACAGAGAAGTTGGCACCTTAACAGCTCAGGATTTTGAAAGATGAATAGGCCCAGGACAATCAGACATGGGATCAAAGGGCATTCGAGATTGTGCAAAACACTGGCAGAAACCTAACAGACTGAAAGCTGCTAGAAGGACGCCTTCACCACCAGGGAAGGAAAGCCGGTCAACTGCACTCTTCAACTTTCCAAGAAAAAAAACAAGCTTTCAAATAAGCAACTGAGGAGGAAAGTTTCACCAGTGCTTGTTTTGTTAAGCCTCTTAGCCTTGCTTTGCTTTGTTTTGCTTTTTCTGTTTTGTTCCTTCTTAAAGAAATAAAGCATTCTGCTGGCTTAAAACTTCAGTGAGAAAAAGTACTTCAACTTTACTGTGGAAAAGGAAACTGAAAAGTGACCCAGGGGCAAGGAATACATAATTAATAACACTTTTCTTTGGATTACCTTAAAGTAGCAAAATTTCAAATTCAGGAATCACTCATTGCAACCCTTCTCTCCACTAACTCAATACATATTTATTTTATGCCCACTATTTGTCAGTTTCTGGAATACCAGGCCTCTGAAGCGCGCTCAACTGCCCTCCTCTTTGAGCAAGCTCCTTGCTCGAAATCTAATAAAATAAATAGAAGAGGGCAATGCATTCATACCCTGTTCCTTCTGTGGTGGCCAATCAAAGCCCAAAGCTCACCCAGAGTTAAATTCCAGTCGAGCTAACCCACGAAGACAAACACACTTAAATATTCTAAGGGCAACAACCGAGATGTAAGACACTGATAGACGTCCTTGGTAAGGGTGCTCATCACCTCTTCCGGTGAGCAGTGAGCTGGCGAGCGGGATTTCCTGGCCACGGATTTGGAAAGCTGAATGGGGAACAGAGGAGGGTCGGAGGGGTGAGGTTACCTGGGAGCTCAGGTAGACTCTGAGGCACTCCTCGCATACGGCCTTCTTGCAGCAGGGCAGGGGCTTGATGGGCTTGTCTTCCAGGCACACCCGGCACATCAGCACCATGAGGGGCGCATAGGGATCCCCGACCCCACCCAGGTCGGAGTAGGGTGGGGCTCCCAACAGGCTGGGCACGGAGAACGGCTCCGGCGCCAGGTAGAACTCCAGCTCGATACTGCCGCCGTCGGGGGACAAGGGGTCCGCTGGGAGCGACAGCTGGGGGCTGGGGAAGGAGGAGGGGGTGCTGGGAGGGTTGGTCACCGGCGGAGCCCGAGGTGGCGATGCGGGCAGCGAGAGCCGCTCCGCCGAGGGGACCTCGGACAGGTCGTTCTCCACGCAGAACACGGAGCAGAACACTTGTCTCTTGGCCGGGGGCGGGCGCCGCGGGCCCAGCACGTCCAAGACCAGTCCGTCCGGGGCCCCGACGTGGACACGGGTCGGGGGCTCAAGCTCCTCGCCGGGGGGCGCCTCCTGCTGTTCATCCCCGCTCTCGTTTCGCTCCCCCGTTTCCTCCTCCTCCTCGGCCAGCTGCTTTTGCAAAGCCTGCGGGTTGAGGGGCCCGGGGAGGGCCAGTCCCGCGGGCTGCCCGGGTGCCCGGCTCTTGCTCCAGCTCGGGGCCCCTCGGCTCTCCGCGGGCTCCGGGGCTCCGGCGTCCGCGCAGCCGGAGTCGCTTCCGCAGCCGCCGCCGCTCGGCTCGGCGGAGGCGGCGCGCGGCCCGGGCGCCCCGGCGCTGTGCCCCGGCGGCCGCGGGGGCTCCGGGGGGCCCGCGGCGTCGCCAGCGGGGATCCGCGCCTCCAGGGGCCCGCCGGCACCGCTCACCGTGCTCTGCTCCTCGCCCATCGCCGCCCGCGGCCCGAGCCGCCGCTGCCCATCCAGCCGCCGGGACCCCCACCCGGCGCCGGCGGGCAGCGGGGGCAGCGGCTCGGCTCGACTCGGGGCTCCGCTTCTGCTTCCGGGTCCCTCCTCCGAGGCTGGGACGCCCCGAGCTCCCTCCAGGGAGCCCGTGCTCCCGGGCGGCGGCGCGCGGGGAGCCCGGCCCGGCCTGCTGCTGCTCCTCCTCCCGGTCCGCCCGCGCGGCCGGGCACCGCCTCGGGGGCACCGAGGGCCGCTCGCTCCGGCCGCCGGCGCGCGCGCCCCACATGCAAGTCGGGGCGGCGCCGCGGCCCCCGGGAGCCCCCGTGCGGGACAGAAGGGTCCGGAGGGAGGAGACCGTCAGTTCCGCGCCATCGCCGGTCCCCGCTGCGGGCCAGGCGGCCGGAGGGCGGTGGTCACAGGGTCGAGGGGCCTGTGGCGCCGCAGCGGCGCGCACCGGGAGGGGCAGCCCGAGCGCGAGCCAGCCGCCGCGGCCCCTGGGGGAGAGGCCGGAGCGCGCGACCTCCCGCTCCCGCGCCTCGTGCTTCACCTAGAGCCCTCCTCGCCGCCCCTCACCCCACCCCTTTGGCGCACACCTCCCCACACGTACACACGCGCGCGGCCACCGCGCGCTCACTCACGCACACCCCGAGTGGGTGTGATCTCAGACCGGGATGCGCTCCCGCGCCCGGAGTTCACACTCGGCCTCCACCAGACACCCTCCGGAGCCCGCAGGCTGCCCTTCGGGCTACACTCGGAGGAGAACTTCCTACAAAACTCTCTTTACTGAAAGCGGGAACCAGAAAAATCTTGGCTACTTAGGATTTTGCTTTCGCTTGTTTCTCTTGAGTTCGTCGGATTTGAAATCCTCCGAAGATGGGGTTCAGAAAAACAACGCTAGGAATTCTTAGTTCAAAATGCTGTTCAAAATGTTCAAAAACTCTGCTTTCTGCTTAATGAAGTAGAAAAGATGTTTGAAACCTACACATGTGCCAAAAAGTACGTTTAACCTTGAGCGCTGGTAAATAACCAGGTTTATCCCCTTTTCCTCCTTTTCAATGTCCTCTTAGGAACTTTTTTTAACCCTTGAGTAGTCCAAAACGGGTAGCCTTAATTAAGATAGTAAGATGGTCTGGCCTAATTAATAAACCAGATTATTGGTGAAAATCATGAAAAGTTTTATTAGCATAACCATATTTATCCCCCAAACTGTTTCCAAGACAACAGTTATATTTGAGCCAGAACTTAATTATGTGTTGATCTATCTTTATTTTCCAGGAAGTATTAGTCACCCAGACTGGTGCGTTTTAGTTCCCTAAAGCCAATGAAAACATTTTTGGGAAGCCAACCTTTGTTTTTTTTCATCTTGAGAGGGAATTCAATTTACACGTTCATGTAATAGGAAGGGGCTATGAAGTGTGTAGACTTTTTTGTCTTGAAATTGTTAATGGATTGTTCTATATTTTCCAAATCAGATACAAATGATAGAAATGTGATTAGGTACGCAGGACTAAGAGTTTCCCAGGTGGCTCAGTGGTAAAGAATCCATCTGCCAATGCAGGAGACACAAGAGAGGCAGGTTCAATTCCTGGGTGGAGAAGAAATGGCAACCCGCTCCAGTATTCTTGCCTGGGAAATGCCATGGACAGAGGAGCCTGGTGGGCTAGAGTCCACAGAGTCTCAAAAGAGTTGGACATGAGTTAGTAATTAAACAACAGCAACAACAAAACTCTGGCAAGAATGATAAAAATAGAAAGTGAAAAACAACCATCAATAAAATCAAGAATGAGATAGATGACATCACTTCTTATGCAGCAGTCATTAAAAGGATAATAAAGTACTACAGACAATAATATGCTCATAAATTTGACAGTTTGGAAGAAGCTAATTCTTTGAAAAATTAGTGCAACTCAGCCATAATTGAGCAAATATAAACATGCAGGACTAAGAAAGCAGAGTAACACTAAAGAACACCTCTATCACATGTGTGTGATGTTCAGCAGCCCCACAAAGCTATAAGTCTAATCAGTCGGTCTAAATGCCACCTCATTTGTCAGTTCAACTCAAGAATGAAGAATTTGGGAGTCCCCTGGTGATCCAGTGACTAAGACTGAGCTCTCAATGCTGGGGCCCTGGGTTTGATCCCTGGTTGAGGAACTAGATACAACGTGTCACAGCTAAGACCCTGCACAGCCAAATAAATAAATTAAAATAAATATTGTTTTAAAAAGGAATGAAGAATTCTTATTTGAAAGATTAAATGTTATTTAGGGGTTTTTTTCATCGTGGCTCATTGATTTCCTGATAACTGCTGTTTTTTCCAAATAATCCTAGTGTTTATTGCTTTAAAGGCAAGGACAAGAAGCCCACATTTATGTGTCTTTTCTGTATGCCATCTGATAACTACTTTTCTGTTCTTTCTAAATAGATATAAGAGTAATCCATGTTTTCTAGATGACAGTAGTCTGAGGGTAAGACCAAAGTAACAATAATGGATACAAAAAAGTATATCTCTACAGTGTCTACAGGAATCAAACCCCTCACAATCTTCCCATAACTTTGGGACCCCCTCTCCTACAGATGTTTGTCATAGGTGTTCCAAAAACATGTTCCTGCAGTGTTCACCATTTCGTTTCTTATTCCTCAGATTCAGTTCACTGAAAGTGGCTTTCCTTGACACTGAATCAAGTCGCTGCTGGGATTCTTGAAGGCTGCCTTGGCAGCTCTGCAGCCCTTCTCCTTACCATGACTTCCTTCCATAGGATTCATCTGGTGTTTTGTAAAAATAGAACCACGGCATACCAGCCTCTAGACAGACTCAGACTTGAATCAGACCTGGGCCCAGCACCCCTGGTCTTTAATTTTGGACCCATGGGACACCAGCATCATGGAGTTAAAATGCAAAGTTAATATGATGATCCTACTATCAATTTCCCCTGAAATAAAACACATGAAGCAGCTATGATGATTGTGCTGATAGGATTCATTAAATATATGTATATACATATAGGTTGAAAATACAGCTACCATTGTGAAAATTTCACTTATCCAAGGCAAGCTTAGTATTCTCAGACTCAGACCACCTGCTCCATATCAGGCTGTATACAGTTGTTAGCACAATATGAACACTATCACCAGTATTCTGCCATTGAATTGAATTTTTGAAGTCGCTCAGTCGTGTCCGACTCTTTGTGATCCCAAGCACTGTAGCCTACCAGGCTCCTCTGTCCATGGAATTGTCCAGGCAAGAATACTGGAGTGGGTTGCCATTTCCTTCTCCAATTCTGCCATTACCAGGTTCAACTTTCAGTGTTTTGTAATTTGCAATGAGCTGTGCACCTTCCCTAAAACCAGCACTTATTATTGGGATACAGTACTGACATAGTCAACTGCTTTAGATCATTACTGAGTGTTATTTTTTCTATTACCGCCTTTCCTGTCCTGGCTTTTAAACATGACTTGCTCCTGCTTCCTTGGAAAATTTTTTTCAGGCTATAGTTTGATAATTAAACAGCTACTTTTGTTAATTTATTAGAAAATGTTATGAAAAATAAGAAAAGCTGCGAATCATTTAAATTTTACACACTAAAGGCAAAATTAATTTCTTCCTAACTGTTGTGGAAAAAATAGCATATAATGTTTCAGTTCAGTTCAGTTCGTTCAGTCACTCAGTCGTGTCCAACTCTTTGCTACCACATGAATTGCAGAACACCAGGCCTCCCTGTCCATCACCAACTCCCGGAGTTCACCCAAACTCTTGTCCATCGAGTCTGTGATGCCATCCAGCCGTCTCATCCTCTGTCATCCCCTTCTCCTCCTGCCCCCAATCCCTCCCACCATCAGGGTCTTTTCCAATGAGTCAATTCTTCGAATGAGGTGGCCAAAGTACTGGAGTTTCAGCTTCAGCATCATTCCCTCCAAAGAAATCCCAGGGTTGATCTCCTTCAGAATGGACTGGTTGGATCTTCTTGCAGTCCAAGGGACTCTCAAGAGTCTTCTCCAACACCACAGTTCAAAAGCATCAATTCTTCGGTGCTCAGCTTTCTTCACAGTCCAACTCTCACATCCATACATGACTACTGGAAAAACCATAGCCTTTGTTGGCAAAGTAATGTCTCTGCTTTTTAATATCCTATCTAGGTTGATCATAACTTTCCTTCCAAGCAGTAAGTGTCTTTTAATTTCATGGCTACAATCACCATCTGCAGTGATTTTGGAGCCCCCCAAAATTAAGTCTGACACTGTTTCCACTGTTTTCCCATCTATTTCCCATGAAGTGATGGGACCAGATGCCATGATCTTCGTTTTCTGAATGTTGAGCTTTAAGCCAACTTTTTCACTCTCCTCTTTCACTTTCATCAAGAGGCTTTTGAGTTCCTCTTCACTTTCTGCCATAAGGGTGGTGTCATCTGCATATCTGAAGTTATTGATATTTCTCCCTGCAATCTTGATTCCAGCTTATGCTTCCTCCACCCCAGCATTTCTCATGATGTACTCTGCATATAAGTTAAATAAGCAGGGTGACAATACACAGCCTTGACGTACTCCTTTTCCTATTGGGAACCAGTCTGTTGTTCCATGTCCAGTTCTAACTGTTGCTTCCTGACCTGCATACAGGTTTCTCAACAGGCAGGTCAGGTGGTCTGGTATTCCCATCTCTTTCAGAATTTTCCACAGTTTATTGTGATCTACACAGTCAAAGGCTTTGACATAGTCAATAAAGCAGAAATAGGTGTTTTATTGGAACTCTCTTGCTTTTTTGAAGATCCAGCGGATGTTGGCAATTTGATCTCTGGTTCCTCTGCCTTTTCTAAAACCAGCTTGAACGTCTGGAAGTTCACGTATTTTTGAAGCCTGGCTTGGAGAATTTTGAGCATTACTTTGCTAGCGTGTGAGATGAGTGCAATTGTGTGGTAGTTTGAGCATTCTTTGACATTGCCTTTCTTTGGGATTGGAATGAAAACTGACCTTTTCCAGTCCTGTGGCCACTGCTGAGTTTTCCAAATTTGCTGGCACATTGAGTGCAGCACTTTCACAGCACCATCTTAGCATATATATATAATTCATTTCCTGAAGAGGAATGAACATGGTGGAATGATTTTCTAGGTCTGCTTCTGAAAGACACAGTTGAATGTTGTTCCTCATACTCCAATTTTCTCTCTTCTTCACCCATAGAGAAAGAGAACTTGGAATCATTAGGGAAAAGAGGCATTTAGTATACCAGAGAGGAACATTTTGTTTTTCTACCTAAATTCCCTAAGGAAAATACAAATAACAGGCTTTATGAGACAAAGTTAAAAATAAAGCAAACAGTATATTCCTTCAAATTATAAAAGTAGAGCCCAAATGCTTGGAAAACATAGGAAACTAAGAATAACAAGGAAGATGAGCAGGGAAAAAGAAGACAAATAGAAGGGAGAAGGGGGGGGCGGCAAAGGAAGGAGAAGAGAAGAAAGGGAAGAAGGGAAGGAAGGGAAGAACTTTATTATCCACTACCCAAAATAACCACATAAACTACTTTAATGCCTTGATAAATTTTATTCTAGTGTTTACATCTCTGTGTATAAAAAATATCAAATGACATATGCTCTTTTTTCTGCTTTTTAAAAAAAAAACTTAATCATATATCCTGACCATTTTTCACATAAGACATCTATACATCATCATGATTTATGACCATATAGAATTTTACTTTATAGATGCATCTCACAATTTATTGAACTAATTCCATTTATTTTAAAAATTAGTTTTAAAAAAGAATTTAAGAAAATGTATAAAATTTAATATATATGAATATGTAGTATAATTTTTGTGTACATTCCTAACCATATCATAAGGTCCTAGAAATTAAATTGCTGTTGAAACAAGAGTAGATGTAATTTTGAGGCATTTGGCACACATTATCACGGAAATTTAGCGCCAATTCATAACCCCATTAACAGATTATGAGAGAGTCTCTCTGTTCTGTTCAGTCACTCAGTTGTGTCTGACTCTTTGTGACCCTTTGGACTGCAGCCTGCCAGGCTTCCCTGTCCGTGGGATTTTTCAGGCAAGAATACTGGAATGGGTTGCCATTTCCTTGACCCATGAGAAAGTCTACATCTCTAATATTTCTGAGGAGATTTTTGAAAATTAAAGATATTATAAATAACATTTCATTTTTAATTAATGAGCACATTCTTTTAAATTAAAAGGGAAAAAAATCAAATATTAATTGTTGATTCTCTTTGGATATATATAATTTAACATGGCCTATATGTCCTCTGTTCCTGAGGTTGTGGCTTCCCTTCCTCATCTTTTAAAAAATTTCTTCATCACCTCCTCCTAACGCTCTAAAAATGATTGGAGATAACCTCAGACATAAGTAATACTTTCAAGTCTGTGATACTAATTTCTCATTTCCTAAATACAGGTGCACCTATTTGAGTGCCTGAATTCATTCTCAAATGAATACTGTGCCAAGAAAACCTCATCTTTCAGCCTACGCTGTGGAAGCTCTTGGAACTGAGGTGGGACATAGTACAAGATCAACTCTTCTCGACCTGAGAGAAGCCAGTTCTGCCCTCACAGAAAAAGTCACCTTGGAGTTTAACAGCAGCTCAAAGCAGCTCAACTCTACTCTGGTGACTTTGGTTTACCATAAAGATGTCAACCCTGGCTCTGCATGTAGAAATCCCTGATCTCCTCTTCCCAAGGCATAGAATGACATAAAGAGAGAGACATGCTCTACCTTTCTGTTCCCCAGTTTCCCTTTGTGAAAAGGGTGTCAAGTCACCGCCTTCTTCTGACAGGCTATGTTTATAGCAGGAGTCAGAAAAATTTACAGCCTGGCCCCTCCCTGGCCCTGAGACTGGAATGCCTCGTTGGTTGGTAAGCAAAGAGTGAGATACATCTCTTCTTATACAGTTCTCAGTACCCATTGCCTCATTGCTGGGTTATTCACAGTTAAGGAAATCATTTTGTCCAAACTGAGGGATAATCAGGCATCAATGCAGCAGAGCTGAAGATGCATTTGTACAAAACAAAGCTTTAATTCTGAAAAGCACAGAGATTTTCTTACCAAAAGGAAAAGCAAATCTCTTCCAAATTATGGAAGAAGTAAAGATAAATTAAAGAAGATTTATTTAGAACAATGGAGAAGTGCTTACAAAACAGGGTTAAAATGAAAAAAGACAGGAAAATCTAATGTCTATGATTACAACTGGGTAGGCATGTATGTGATAAAATAAGAACAAAAGTAATGGGAGTTACTGTATAAGGGTGATGATTTTTTCCCTCATTTCTGAAGATTTCTAAAATTTTATATTGTTTTAAAAATGGACAAGAGAGAAAACAAGATTTTTTTTTTAAAGAATGAAACAGTTTCATCCTAATGAATGGGGAAATAAAGCTGGTGTTAATAGATGTTATTTGCCTGCACACTCGTGAAATTTAAGGTGTGCAAGTCCTCCTATTTGTGTTACAATTCAATTCAACAATCATTTCCTGAAAGTCTATTAGATCCTGTGTCAAACTTTGGCAAACTCAATTTGCTAATTTGTTCCCCAATTTTTCCTTTATTTTTAACTTCCTGACATCTATGATACACTTTAAGCTGTCCTGAGCAAGAACATATCTTAGCTATATACAGAATTCCAGTACCTAGCATTCTGCACATATTAAGTTTTCAACAAAACATTTTTTTTTGCTGTTTTTATTTTTTATATATATAAATTTATTTATTTTAATTGAAGGCTGACTACTTTACAATATTGTATCAGTTTTGCCATACATCAACATGAATCTGCCATGGGTATACATGTGTTCCCCATCCTGAACCCCCCTCCCACCTCCCCCCCCATACCATCCCTCTGGGTCATCCCAGTGCCCAGCCCCAAGCATCCTGTACCCTGCATTGAACCTGGACTGGCGATTCGTTTCATATATGATATTATACATGTTTCAATGCCATTCTCCCAAATCATCCCACCCTCGCCCTCTCCCACAGAATCCAAAAGACTGTTCTATACATCTGTGTGTCTTTTGCTGTCTCACATACAGGGTTATCATTACCATCTTTCTAAATTCCATATATATGCATTAGTATACTGTATTGGTGTTTTTCTTTCTGGCTTACTTCACTCTGTATAATAGGCTCCAGTTTCATCCACCTCATTAGAACTGATTCAAATGTATTCTTTTTAATGGCTGAGTAATACTTCATTGTGTTTATGTACCACAGCTGTCTTATCCATTCATCTGCTGATGGACATCTAAGTTGCTTCCATGTCCTGGCTATTATAAACAGTGCTGTGATGAACATTGGGGTATAAATAAAAGCAAAAATAAACAAATGGGACCTAATTAAAATTAGAAGCTTCTGCACAACAAAGGAAACTATTAAGCAAGGTGAAAACACAGCCTTCAGAATGAGAGAAAATAATAGCAAATGAAGCAACTTACAAAGAACTAATCTCAAAAATATACAAGCAACTCCTGCAGCTCAATTCCAGAAAAATAAACAACCCAATCAAAAAATGGGCCAAAGAACTAAACAGACATTTCTCCAAAGAAGACATACAGATGGCTAACAAACACATGAAAAGATGCTCAACATCACTCATTATCAATGCAAATCAAAACCACAATGAGGTACCATTTCACGCCAGTCAGAATGGCTGCTATCCAAAGGTCTACAAGCAATAAATGCTGGAGAGGTTGTGGAGAAAAGGGAACCCTCTTACACTGTTGGTGGGAATGCAAACTAGTACAGCCACTATGGAGAACAGGGTGGAGATTCCTTATAAAACTGGAAATAGAACTGCCTTATGACCCAGCAATTCAACAAAACATTTTAAAGGAAAGTAAGGACGACGAAAGAATGATCTTCTGTAGTGACAATCATTATACAGAAATATGGTTCTTAAATTGTATACCAAGGGGCCCTAAGGCATAATAGTAAACTCCCAGTTCCTAACTGATTAAAACTCTTGGCCCTCCCTCCCACAAGAGGGAAGGGACATGCATACACCTATAATTGATTCATGTAGATATATGGCAGAAACTAACACGATATTGTAAAGCAATTATCTTATTAAAAATAAATAATTTTTTTCTTTTTAAAACTCAGTATATTTAAAACTCTTCAGGGAATCACAGCATCACCTGTGGGATACCATGTAAACTACTGCTATTGAGTTGTTCGGACCTAGTTACTACTAGGAATTTCTTTTGGCCTCAGTTAAAGGGCGGGGCTTCCCCGGTGACTCAGCAGTAAGGAATCCACCCGCAGTGCAGGAGCCACAGGAGACTGGAGTTCGATCCCTGAGTCAGGAAGATCCCCCAGAAGAGGGCATGGCAACCTACTCCAGTATTCTTGCCTGGAGAATCCCATGAACAGAGGAGCCTGGTGGGCTACAGTGAGACAGGACTGAAGGGACTGAGCACACAAGTGCAAAGGGCAACATGGAAAATACCTGAGACACAAGGGTGCCATGACCTGAGGAAGTTTGGAACTTTAGGTTGGAAACCACAGGTATAGATAGAGCAGAAGCAACGTGATCAGGATCCTAACTTCTTAGAGGTTTATATTTTAAATGTATTTTAAACCTACCTATGTCATAAAGAATTAACCTTACCTAACAAAAGGTCGGACTTCCCTGGTGGCTCAGACGTTAAAGCATCTGCCTGGAATGCGGGACACCCGGGTTCGATCCCTGGGTTGGGAAGATCCCCTGGAGAAGGAAACCTGGCAACCCACTCCAGTACTCTTGCCTAGAGAATCCCATGGAGGGAGGAGCCTGGTAGGCTACAGTCCATGGGGTTGCAAAGAGTTGGACACAACTGAGCAACTTCACTTCATTTAACAAAAGGTCTGGTCCTTGCTGCCAGCTCCTGGAAGGTAAGTATAGGGCCTGCCTACAGAAATGGGTCTTTCTGTTATATGAGGACCTTTAACCATGTCACACAGTCTGTGCTAACAACATCATGTATGCAGTGAGGGAGGTGGTCTTTGGGTCACATGGTATCAGCTTGACCTCTGGAGGGGCAGGGAACTAACCAAGTCACTGGTGTGGTCTGCTATGTCTGTATCACTGACTTCCCATGAAAATCCTGGACACCAAGGCTTGATGAGCTTCTGTGGTTGGCAATATTCCATGCACATTGCCACACATCACTGCTGGGAAAAATAAGCACTGTCCACACTGGAAACCCATTCCAATGTTCTTGCCTGAAGAATCCCATGGACCGAGGAGCCTGGTAGGCTACAGTTCACTGGGTCGAAAAGAGTCGGACACGACTGAGCGGCTGAGCACACGGCACAGCATAACACTCCACTGGAAGGAGCCAGCTGCCCTGTCTCTCCTGTATCCTGCTCTGTGTACCATTGCCTGTGGCTGATTTGAATTTGTGTCTGCTCATTGTAATAAACCATAACTGTGAGTAGGCATTTTTGCTGAGTTCTGAAAGTCCTTCTAGGGAATTATTGAATCTGAGGGTGGTCTTGAGAACTTACTGAACTATGTCACTGCAAAATGGAAATTGATCAACTTTTATGGGATTTCATTTTCTTTATTTTCCCAAGCAGAAAGAGGTCATTAAGAAGGTATGGGACCCACTAATGCAAGAATATGACAAGTTTAATATAAAAAAAGAAGAAAATGCATTATCTTGTTCTTATCACTCAAGAAAGTTGATTTTCTCAGATAATATAGAGAAGTAACTGACCCTTCTAATTTATGAACTGCTTGAAATTGGTTATGACATTTTCCTTGACATAATCTAGCAAAAGATTAAATGATGCTGAAATTTTCTCAGCTGATACGATTATATTTATTTTTAAATTATGGCAAATAATTTTATCTATTTATCTCAACACATTTGCTACCAAGTTGGAATGGGAGCACCCAGATGCCTTTGGAGGATATTAAATATCACAAGCTGTTTCTCAAACACTGTGAAATCAATAAAGCTCAAAATATTTTCTCAAATATCTCTTTGAAATTTCTCAGTATGCAAGTATCTTAAAAAGCTTTTTATTCACAAATTCCTAACTCACTTACTTTTTTTTTTCTTATCTTTATTGGACTTTGAAGTTGTTATTATAACCTTTATGAGAATGATGCTTTATTACATAATTATATACTAGAAAAAGCACTGCTGCTGCTGCTGCTGTTAAGTCGCTTCAGTCGTGTCCGACTCTGTGTGACCCCATAGACAGCAGCCCACCAGACCTCGCCGTCCCTGGGATTCTCCAGGCAAGAACACTGGAGTGGGTTGCCATTTCCTCCTCCAATGCATGAAAGTGAAAAGTGAAAGTGAAGTTGCTCAGTCGTGTCCGACTCTTAGCAACCCCATGGACTGCAGCCCACCAGGCTCCTCCATCCATGGGATCTTCCAGGCAAGAGTACTGGAGTGGGGTGCCATTGCCTTCTCCGAGAAAAAGCACAAGCCTGGGTAAATTAATATCTGTATCCTAGTCTTAATTTTGCCACTAACTGTCTATTTCCAGGCTTCAGTTTTTACTCTGTAAAATGGGCAGATTTAACTGGATGACCCTAAGGTTCATTTCAATATTAAAACTGTCATTTTCAATTTAACCCATAGACATTAATCCCTATGTTGTACACATTGTTGTGAAATATATAGGGCGTATAAATGGTGAATATAACTCAAGTTATGCCCTGAAGAATCTTGCAATTAAATAGAGAGAACTGGTGCTTAGTTGTAATAGCAGACATCTTTTTGTGGATGGTGTGGAGCCATAATTCAGGGGGGATTTCTGCCTAGGGGGATCATAGAAAGTTTCATGGAGAGCCTAGAAGGCAAATTAGGTTTTTATGAATGGAGAAGGTGGTGAGGATAGTACATTTTCCTGTCGGGAGATTAGATGAGCAAACACGTGGTACCTTGGTTGGCAGCTCGTGGCCCCTGGTGTCTGGTCCTATGGGATGCGTGGAGAAAGGACAGGAGAAGAGGCAGGAAAGACAAGTTTAGGACTTTGTACTTGATAGTTCTGTTTGTCCTTTTAGATCCCCTCTTTCCTTTTCTCTGCCTCTGGAAGCAGACTCACAGGGACACACATCAATGGCCTCAATTACCCTTTGCTGCCGAAGCAGGTCAGCCAAGGGAAGGCACGGGCAGGTGATCAGAGGGTTGGTGTGTTTATTTTTCTGGCTCTCAATCTGCCAGGCCCCTCTATGATGTCTGTGCCCCTCTATCGCAAGCCATAAATGCTATCATCTCTGGGTTCTGAGAATTTCTTCCTTCAGGGAAAAGTGAGGTATGTTAGTTTCCCAAGGCTGCTGTAACAAAATACTGCAAACAGGAAGACTTAAAAAAACAAAATTTATTGTCTCCTAGCTGTGGTGGCTAGAAGTCTGAAATAAAGTTGTCAGCAGGGCTATGCTCCCTCTGAAATCTGTAGGGGAGACTCCTTCTTCACCGTTTCTAGCCTTTTGAGTTTGCTAGCAATCCTTGGCATTTCTTGGTTTGTAGGAGCATCGTTCACATCTATCATAAGATAACATTCTGAAATACTACGGCTTAGGACTTTACAGATCTGTTTGAGGGATACAGTTAACCTCATGACAGGAGGTAAGGCTCCCCACAGTTGCTAATCCCCAGGTACTGTGCTATCTCTCATGCAAGACCTAAACCCTATCCTAAACACTTTTGTAATAGGTAATTACCAAGCTCTGCTATGTTACTTGAGCTTCCCTGCTGACTCAGTGGTAAAGAATCTGCCTGCAATGCAGGAGGCCCAGGTTGGATCCCTGGATGAGGAAGACCTCTGGAGAAGGGAACAGCAACCCACTCCGGTATTTCTTGCCTGAGGAATCCCCATGGACAGAGGAGCCAGGTGGGCTATAGTCCATGGGATCACAAAGAGTTGGACATGACTGAGTGACTAACACACACACACACACACACACTATGTTACCTGGTTTGTTTTTACCGTCTGTTTTATTCAGAGATTCTGATTATATAGATTTGATTTTCTTCACAATGATTGGACCAAGCATTTTGTTTTGCTTTTGATAGTGGTATATATTTAATAGTTTAAGTTCTGGATTTAAGAAAAATAGATACCATAGCAAAGTAAATATGCAATAGAGGAAGAAGACAGGGTGGAGGGCTAGATATGAGGTAGTAGTCTACTCTCATAGCTCAGTCGGTAAAAAATCTGCCTGCAATGCAGGAGACCCGGGTGCAATTCCTGGGTCAAGAAGATCCTCTGGAGAAGAAAACAGCAGCCCACTCCAGTATTCTTGCCTGGAGAATCCCATGGACAGAGGAGCCTGGCAGGTTACAGTCCATGGGGTTGCAAGAGTCGGACACAACTTAGCATCTAAACCGCCACCAAGTCTACTGTTGTGCTACTTCGCCATGTTGGGACTCGATGTGGTCTGAAGTGGGAAGGGGTACCAATGGTTCCTTGTATCCCAGAGTAAAATCTGAAGTCTTCCTTAAGGCCTTTCATATGGTTTCCCTTTTCCTCACACCTGATCCTCATCTCCCCCTCACTTACCACACAGACTCTCACTGGCCCTTTGCACTTGCTCATACCATTCCAGTACTCTTGCCTGGAAAGTCCCATGGATGGAAGAGCCTGGTAGGCTGCAGTCCATGAGGTCGCTAAGAGTTAGACATGACTGAGCGACTTCACTTTCCCTTTTCACTTTCATGCATTGGAGAAGGAAATGGCAACCCACTCCAGTGTTCTTGCCTGGAGAATCCCAGGGATGGGGGAGCCTGGTGGGCTGCTGTCTATGGGGTCGCACAGAGTCAGACACGACTGAAGTGACTTAGCAGCAGCAGCAGCTTGATCCATTTTCTCCCTTCCAGAAGTGCTCCCTGGCATACCTATGGCCTCCCTCACTTCCTTTTGGTCTCTGCTTAAACTGTTCCTCTTCCATAGAGGCCTTTCTTAACCGGCTTCAATAACATATCGCCATCATATACCTCATCCCCATCATCTCCAGCTCCTTAAATTTTGTTTGTTTTTCCTCATCGTGATCATCAAGTAAGACAGTATTTATTTCTTTATTTGTTAATTGTCTTCCCCCTCCTTAGAATTGGGACTTCCCTGGTGGCTCAGATGGTAAAGTGTCTGCATATAAGGCAGGAGACCAGGGTTCAATCCCTGGGTCGGGAAGATCTCCTGGAGAAGGAAATGGCACCCTACTCCAGTACTCTTGCCTGGAAAATCCCGTGGACGGAGGAGCCTGGTGTGCTGCAGTCCATGGGGTCGCAAAGAGTTGGACATGACTGAGTGACTTCACTTTCATTTTCCTTAGAATTTAAGATCCATGAGAACAGGGATATTTTGTTTATCTGCTATTCTGTCCCAGTGAATATAACTGTACCTGATACATAGAAAATGTTCAACAAACATTCATTAAATGGTAGGCAACCCATTCCAGTAATCTTGCCTGGAAAATCCCACGGGCAGAGGAGCCTGGTGGGCTACAGTTCATGGGGTTGCAAAGAGTCAGACGTGACTGAGCGACTAAACACCACCACCACCATTAGAGACAGAATCTGTGGGATATGGTAATAGAGGTAACATGGTGGAAAAGGTGATAAAAAGGAGGAAAAAAAAAGAAACTAAAGGATTTTTTCCTCTTAGATAAATATGATTTTAAATCTTTTGTGTGTGTGTGTGTGGCAACCCGGTTTAGTTATTTTTTTCATTTTACATTTCACAAAAACATTTCTTTTATGTTCAATGTCTTTTTAAAGTTCTAATGTTAGTCATGCTAAGTCGCTTCAGTCGTGTCCGACTCTGTGCGACCCCATAGACGGCAGCCCACCAGGCTCCCCCGTCCCTGGGATTCTCCAGGCAAGAACACTGGAGTGGGTTGCCATTTCCTTCTCCAATGCGTGAAAGTGAAGTCGCTCAGTTGTGTCCGACCCTCAGCGACCCCACGGACTGCAGCCTTCCAGGCTCCTCCATCCACGGGATTTTCCAGGTAGGAGTACTGGAGTGGGGTGCCATTGCCTTCTCCGAATGTTAGTCATAGAAATCAGTAATGCCTATGAGAAATGTGAGTAGGTTGTGACTCATAAAATACATTTTTAAGATTGTGCTTCCGATTTGTATGCTGTTATTCTATTATCAGATTCTATTGATATGATTTGGTCTGTGGGTTTTGGTAGGAAGTCTAGTACTTTTCCCCCCATTCCTTTAACTTCATGTAACAGTTATTACATCTCTGCCTCACCAGCTGAGTCAATACTTTTCTCTTTACATCAAATAGTTATGTTAAAGAATAAGTCAGTGTGTTTAACATGATTATCCCGCTTGTTCTGTGATGCATGATATTCGTTACTTAACTTCTTGCTTCTGGCTTTAGGCATGACTAAGAGATATTGTGAAACTACAACCCAACATTGCTTTATGGGACAGGCGTTCCCACACCTAAGAAACTGTCCAGCGTTGAGTGAGCACTTCTCAAAATGGTGCCTGTGGATGAAATTCTGCAGGCAGAGGGAGACAAGATCTGCTGACCTCCAACCGTCCAGCTGAGTCATGAATCTGCAAAACCCCTCAGGTCCTGGGCTCTAGAGACTACTTATGCTATTATTTTAAGAATAATCTTTTTAAATTCATAGGGAATATGAAGTAATAAAAATAGGGTAAATTTAAATGTTATCAGTGATAAATAACTCTCAACACACTTGAATCCAACAAGACTTGAGTCAGCAAAAGACCTTCTTTTTTTCCCCTATAAAATATTAAGATTAATTAAGTAGCTTTTCATGTCTACAAAAACGGAGCAGTGAAAAGTCAGAGCATATGATCATTCATGTTTTAATATATAACATTCATTTGAGAGACAAATAAAAGTTAAAAGTAGGAGCTTGGAAATTCAAATTTAGTTCAATTGTTTACTGAACATCTAAGTTAAAATCAAATTATGAAAACATAATTTTCAAAGGCAAAGTATATTGCCTTCCTGGCTACAGAGGATTATGACTGTTGATTGCAAGTGAAAGTCACTCAGTGGTGTCTAACTCCCTTTGCCAGGGGATCTTCCCAACCCAGGGATTGAATCCGGGTCTTTACCAGCACTTTACCAGCTGAGCCACCAGGGAAGCGAAGGATACTGGAGTGGGTAGCCTATCCCTTCTCCAGCAGATCTTCCCGACCCAGGAATCAAACCAGGGTCTCCTGCATTGCAGGTGGATTCTTTTCCAGCTGAGCTACTAGGGAAGCCCATATGACTGTTGATTATATGCCATTTTTCTCTAATTCCAAAGCAGCCAGATTATTTTTGCTAAGGTTAGACTTGGAAAAATATTGTTAAGTAAACAATGTGTGTATTGGTGTTCCCTCTACCTTGCCTTGCTTGTGGTGTAAGTGGTAGGATCTTATGCTGGCAATACCTAGATAATAATGTTGCCTGTCAAATTCATACTGGTAAGACTCGAAATATTCCTTTAGCATTCCTTTCATCAAAACTTCCCTTACATATGTCCAATTCCCTCAGACCTTTGTGCAGCACTCAAAATGAAAACAGGTAATTATTATCATTAATAATAATAGCACAGGTCTATAGCATGGTTTACAACATATTTTCATGTGCATTATCTCATCTGATTCCCCAACATTGTACAATAGGAGTGTCTAATACACATAAATCAGCAAAGTACAGTTCATTTGTACAGCCTTCGAGCTAAGAATGGTTTTTATATTTTTAAGGAGCTATAGAAAAAATAAATAAATAAAAGGCACCATGAAACAAAAAATTGTCCACAAAGTGTACAATGTCTACAGTCACTTTACAAAGTTTCCTTATCTCTGGATCAGTCTTTTAATGTTCATTAAGAGATGACCAAACAGAGGCAAAGCTACAGATAGGTTAAGAGCTAGAAGCCTTTGGCTTTATTTTTAACAATGCCAAGAAACTAGTGTGCCCTGTCTCTCTTTCTCTCTCTCAATTTCTTTTGCTTAGAAAGGAGTGAGAAAAATTACCCACTTCTCACTAATCACAGCCTGAGACCCTGCTAACCTCATCCTGCTTACTTATCTGTCTCTTTGAACCTGTAGTCTTGTGAAGGCAATGAAAGAGTAGGGATAAACAAGACGAAGAGAGAAGAAAGACTGTGTCTATGGAAGACTTGTATTATTTTAGAACAGGAATAAAATAAAAATTCCAAACAGGAGTGCCACTTTCCCTTGCTCTCCTTAAATTCAGATGCTTTCTTCTGAAAGCATGGGCAATTAATAATAGGAAAGAGGAGTAGGTAGAAGATGAAGAATAGGTACTTACTGACACTTATTTTGTACCAAGAGCTTTAGGACATGCTTTTTAAAACACCATCTAACTTAATGTATCCAGTATTATCCTATATATAACAACTACTCAAGAACCCTCTCTGATTCTTAGCAGCTCAGGAAACAATACATCCCTAAAGATAGCCAACAGAAGGATAGAGTACATAGAGTTAATAATATGTAGTGACATACCACAGAAATAAAATCCCTAGGGTATGATACAAATAGCTCTTATTGAACATACAACATCAGGAAACTTTGTCTCATGACCATTTGTGCTAATGTTTAAATCACATAATCATTCGGTCTTCAATTTCTCATCTGCAAAATTAGAGGGTTTATCTGGATACTTGAATCTGTTCCATCTCTAAGCGCTGTAAGTCTGAAATGCCTCCACTGGTTAAACTAGAGAGAATTACATCCTTCTAAGTCAAAAATATACCAACAATTAAAACAATTAAATGTTGCAAAGGAGTTGTGTCATGACTTTGATCCTCTTATTGTTGTTTAGTTGCTAAGTCTTGTCCGACTCTTTTTTTAAAAAAATTATTTTTTTATTGAAGGATAATTGCTTTATAGAATTTTGTTGTTTTCTGTCAAACCTCAACATGAATCAGCCATAGGTATACATATATCCCCTCCCTTTTGAAACTCCCTCCCACCTCCCTCCCCATCCCACCCCTCTAGGTTGACACAGAGCCCCTGTTTGAATTTCCTGAGCCACACAGCAAATTCCCCTTGGCTATCTATTTTACATATGGTAATGTAAGTTTCCATGTTACTCTTTCCATACATCTCATCCTCTCCTCCTCTCTCCCCATGTCCATAAGTCTATTCCCTATGTCTGTTTCTCCATTGCTGCCCTGTAAATAAATTCTTCAGTACCGTTTTTCTAGATTTTGTACATATGTGTTAGAATACAATATTTCTCTTTCTCTTTCTGACTTACTTCACTCTGTATAATAGGTTCTAGGTTCATCCACCTGTCCGACTCTTTTGTGACCCCACGGACTATAGCCCACCAGGCTCCTCTGTCTATGGGATTTCCTAGACAAGAATACTGGAATTGGTTCCCATTTCTTTTCCCAGGGGATCTTTCAGACCCAGGACTGAATCCACGTCTTTTGCATCTCCTGCATTGGCAGGCAGATTCTTGACCACTGAACCAACTGAAGAGCTGAAAATAATAAATAGATTGAATTCAATAGAAAATACAACTTTTGGAAATACCTAGTTTCTTTGACCTTTTAGACACTATTACTGGACCTTTTCTCCTAGAGACTCAACAGTTCTGTAGGATTTTAAAATTTCAAAAACTGACACTCAAGTTATGCTTCTCAGTTCAGTTCAGTCACTCAGTCGTGTCTGACTCTTTGCGACCCCATGAATCGCAGCACGCCAGGCCTCCCTGTCCATCACCAACTCCCGGAGTTCACTCAGACTCACGTCCATCGAGTCAGTGATGCCATCCAGCCATCTCATCCTCTGTCGTCCCCTTCTCCTCCTGCCCCCAATCCCTCCCAGCATCAGAGTCTTTTCCAATGAGTCAACTCTTAGCATGAGGTGGCCAAAGTACTGGAGTTTCAGCTTTAGCATCATTCCTTCCAAAGAAATCCCAGGGCTGATCTCCTTCAGAATGGACTGGTTGGACCTCCTTGCAGTCCAAGGGACTCTCAAGAGTCTTCTCCAACACCACAGTTCAAAAGCATCAATTCTTCGGTGCTCAGCCTTCTTCACAGTCCAACTCTCACATCCATGCTTCTACAGTCATATAAATTCTTAGGGAAATGATCCTTCCTCATATAATAGCTATAAACTCTGAATCAAAACCAAAAATAAAACAAACAATACACAGACCAAAAAACAACTACTGAAAGCTTTGGAGAGTGAGTAAAAGCAGGCAGATTCTGGAAGAGTCAACCTCTAAAGAAGGAATTGGCTCGGGACAAGTCTCCTGTTTGTATAGCTTGACCCCTAGGACCCGCTGTGGTTTGTGCTACACAGGGTGGCAGAAAATAGAAAACTCAAAGTTTGAATGAAACTCAGAATTGTGAGTGAATGGAAGACAGTTTGGGCAACATCAGCTACTAGAAAGTGAAGGTGAATCTCATAATGAGAGAGCCAGAAGGCTAAGCTGCAAACACTAAATATTAATTCTGCCAAACTCTCTGGCTGACCCTGAAACACACATTCATGGGGCAGACTGTAACCATTCGGCTAAGGATAAAATAGATAAAATGAAATGAAAGCTGGTACCCAGAGACAATATTTACAGATTAAAGCCAGCCAAGTTAATTCCCTATTCAAAGAAAATCAACAAGCAATTAATTAATTTTTGTTGTTCAGTCTTTAAGTCATGTCTGACTCTTTGCAACCCCATGGACTACAGTATGCTAGGCTCCTGTCCTTCCCTATCACCTGGAGTTTGCTCAAACTCGTGTCCTTTGAGTCAGTAATGCTATCTATCTCAATCTCTGCCACCCCCATCTCCTTTTGCCTTCAATCTTTCCCAACATCAGGTCTTTTCCAATGAGTCGGCTCTTCGCATCATGTGGTCAAAGTATTGGAACTTCAGTTTCAGCATCAGTCCTTCCAATGAATGTTCAGGGTTGATTTCCTTTAAGATTGACTAATTTTATCTCCTTGCAATCCAAGAAACTCTCAAGAGTCTTCTCTAGCACCACAACTTGAAAGCATCAATTCTTTGGCACTGAACCTTCTTCATGGTCCAGCTCTCACATCCATACATGAAAATGAAAGTCGCTCAGTTGTGTCCAACTTGTTGCGAGTCCATGGACTATACAATCCATGGAATTCTCTGGGCCAGAATACTGGAGTGGGTAGCCTTTCCCTTCTCCAGGGAATCTTCCCAACCCAGGGATCAAACCCAGGTATCCCACATTGCAGGTGGATTCTTTACCAGCTGAGCCACAAGGCAAGTCCAAGAATACTGGAGTGGGTAGCCTATCCCCTCTCCAGCAGATCTTCCTGTCCCAGAAATCGAACCGGGATTTCCTGCATCGCAGGAGGATTCTTTATCAACTGAACTATGAGGGGAGCACCACATCCATACTTAACTACTGGAAAAACCATAGCTTTGACAATGTGGGCTTTTGTCAGCAAAGTGATGTTTCTGCTTTTTAATATGCTGTCTAGGTTTATCACAGCTTTCTTTCCAAAGACCAAGTTCCTTCCAAGGACCAAGCGTCTTTTAATTTCATGGCTGCAGTCACTGTCTGAAGTGATTTTGGAGCCCACGAAAATAAAATCCGTCACTACTTCCAGGTTTCTATACAATATTGTTCTTTACAGCACTGGAGTTTACTTTCACCTCCAGACACATCCACAACTGAGTATCATTTCCACTTTGACTCAGCCAGTTCATTCTTTCTGGAGCTGTTAGTAATGGCCCTCTACTCTTCCCCAGTAACATACTGGTCACCTTCTGACCTGGGGTGCTCATCTTCTGGTATCATATCTCTTTACTTTTTCATTCTGTTCATGGGGTTCTCCTGGCAATAAAACTGGAGTGGTTTACCACTTCCTCCTCCAGTGGACCACGTTTTGTCAGAACTCTTCACTATGACCCATCTGTCTTGGGTAGCCCTACGCGGCATGGCTCGTAGCTTCAGTGAGTTACTCAAGCCCCTTCAATCCATGAAGGGGAATAGCTAAATCCAAATATCTTTACATATAAACAATTTGAAGACATATAGAGAACTGAGAATTGTACAACATATCAATTCCAATGTCCAGGATACAATCCAAAATCATTTGACTTGAATGACAAGGAAAATGTGACCCATTTTCAGAACACAAAACATCAACAAACAGCAAACATAAAATAACCCAGATGTTGGAATTAGCAGACAAGGATAATTAAAGTGGATATTATAATTCTGCTCAATGAGGTAAAGGAAAATCTTCTTACAATGATTTTAAATCTCTGCAAAAGTATGGAAATTACAAAATAGAACCAAATGAAAATTCAATCTGAAAAATACAATATGTGAAATTTTAAAATTCATTTTATTGGCACAATTACAGAATGGAGATGATAGAGGAAAGAGTCAGTAAAACTTGAAGATAAATGAATAAAATTATTTAATCTGAAAAAGAAGGAAAGCATTTTTTAAATAGCAAGAAACTCAGGTACCCATGAGACAATAGCAAACTAATTTATAGGTAACTTAAGTCTCAGAAGAAGAGAGGTTCGAGGATAAAAAATACTTGAGGAAATTGTATCCAAAAATGTCCCTGATTTAGTACTTAAATATTTCAACATTCCTCAAGCAGGGTAAATAAGAACATCTGCTCATCATAGTCAAATTGCTGAAAGCCAATTATAAGAGGAAAAATTCCAAGCAACCAGAGAAAAGTGACACTTTACATACAGAAAAACATGGCTTCAAATGATCACTGACTTATCTGAAACTATGCAGGTACTGGAAGGACCTTGTTAAAGTGTTAAAACAACAATAACAACAATAAAACTGCCAACCCAAAATTGTATTGCCAATGAAAAGATCCTTTGGGAATAAAGGTGAAATAAAGACATTTCAGATAAAAGAAAAACGGAAATACTTACCAGCAAACCTTCCCGTACTATAAGCAGTGGTAAAGAAATTTCTTTAGGCTGAAAGGAAATTATGCTAGAACAAAATCTATACTAATGATGAAATTAAGAGCATCAAAAAATGTGAGGTATTATGTAATTTAAGTATAAAATATTTTTCTGCATTTGAATATTTAAGGCAAAAAATATGACACTGCTTTCTGGGAAATAATTTTTATTCTGAGCTCTTTTTCATTTTTAGTGTTAAAATGCCTTGTAAGGCAAGAGTATCCACCTTTACCATTTCTACTCATTATATTGGAAGTCCTAGCTAGTTCAAGAAGAAAAGAAGGGATAGTAGGGGGATAGAAGAAGTCAGTTTGCCTTTATTCACACATGACACAATTGTTTACAAAGAAAATTCTACAAAATCTGAAAAAAGATTTTAGAGGTAATGAACTTACGAAGCAATGCCATCGAATACAGTTACTATATAAAATGTTGTTGTATTTTTCTGTATTAGCAGAAATTAGAAAATGAAATTTAAAACATTTAAAAAAATAATTTAAAATAGTCTCAACATAAAATACATGGCAGTAAATTTAACAAAATATGTCAAAGACCTTACATTGAAAATTACAGTTTTGTGATAAAACAAGCACAGTAAAATATTAATGGTGGAATCCAGGTGGTGGGTATGTGAGTGTTCACTATAATATTCTTTCAAATTTTCTGTATATTTGAAAATCTTAATAATAAAATTTAGAAAAAATCATAACCAGGAATTATATTGTGGGAATGACTAAAAGTTCAATTTATTTAAAATTCTTGAGTTTACTTAAAGGTAGTTTGGAAAGTCTCCTTGTATCCCAGGCATCTACTTGAGCACTTGAGGAAAACTCAATATTAAGCTACAGAAACTTGAAGTTAATTCTAATGGTATTTTTTTTTTAATCATCAACAAACTCCTTAATAATGTACAGGTAAAAACAGAATGAATGCTTTATAAAAGGGAAACTACAAATAAGGTGTTATACACTGACTGTTTATGCCTCCCCAAATTCCTATGCTGAAATCTATTCTCCTAGTGTGGTGGGATTTGGAGGTGTGGCCTCCAGGAGCCCTCATGAATGGGATTAGTACCCTCATGAAAGAGACTCTAGAGAGCTGCCTGGCACCTTCCACCACCTGTTATAGTGAGAAGGCAGCCATCTGTAAGAGCCAGGCAGCAGGTTCTCACCAGACACAGAATCTGCTAGTGTCTTGGTCTTGGACTTCTCCTTCTCCAGAAATGTGAGAAACAATTTCCATTGTTTATAATCTATGATATTCTGCTATAATAGTCTTAATGGACTAAGACACTAGGCTTAATTGCTTTGTACAGAAATTTAGCTTTAATCCAGAAATTTAAGAAAACTTGAGAACATGAGTTCTGGGAGAAATGTGGTCAGAAAGAGATCCCTAAGAAAAGAAAGCGCAGAGCCCCTGAAAGGCATTGCCCAATAACAAATGTATTCTTGCTGCATTTGGCTATCTACAGGAATTTAGACATGAAAGCATGGAATATATTCTTTTTTAAAAAACATAAATGTTAGTAATTGCATCTGTGCAGCTCCTTTGACCACTCTCAGGAAAATGAAAATTTCCAGCTATTACTAAATGATCTTACAATTAGCTTGAACCAGAAGGCAGTAAATGATCTACTAAACAGATGGCACAGGCTCACAACATATCTCCAAAGCCTGAGCAGTCACAGGATGAACAGTCTTTTTCATGAAGCATTTTTAGGAATCAGACTGACATTCACCATGATGCTGCTACTGACTTTATATGTATTTTTGTCCTCTAAATGTATATTTCCTAGAAATTTTTAAATTGTATTACATTGCATTTTATTTTTTATCAATAGTATCCTGTTCTGGTTTCAGGGAAGGAAAAGTTTAATGAGTTGGAGTAATAGTGTTTTTAACAACACAAAGAGTCCTCCTATTTTTCCTGCCCTCTCTGACTTGATTTGAAGTTATTCTTGGATTTTATTAATATTTACTTTCACAGAAAAAAGATTATGACTCACTAAACACTGAAATAATGGTTAGAAATGTTTTAGCAATACAGTATTTTTAAATTTAGGCACTTTTTTTTTAAGACATAATGCCACTGCACATTATAGATTACAGTATAGTCTAATACACATAATTTTAAATGTACTGAGAAGCCAAAAAATTAGTAGATTCACTTTATTGTGATACTGCTTTATTGTAGTGGTCTGGAACTGAATTGGAAATATTCAGTTGTCTTGAGGTATGCCTGTATTGCCCCCTCAGTAGTGAATGCATGGTGATTATTTGATGGTGGTCCATGCAAGGAGAGATGCCCTCTAGCTGGACATATGGAACTACTCTGCAGTAGGGAACAGGGCATTCAGATTGGGATTATCAAGACAGAGATGAAGCCATGGGGCAAAACTCTCATAAACAGTTGAATGCAGAGGGAAAAAAACAGAGAATCCTAGTGAGGAACTCTGTGGAGGTAAAGTAGGAGAGGTAAGAAGTAAAATAGAAGAAAATTCACCTTTTAGAAGAGAAAAGTTGAGAGTGGGGAGGTAGCATATAAAGGAAGCTAGAATTTTAACAGAGTAATTAACAGTGACTTGGCCAGAAGAAATAGTTTCACTAAAGCTGTGGGATCAAACATGATTACAAAGAGTTCTGGAACAGGGAGAGTGTTTAGCCACATATTTGGCCTTAAAAATTCCTTCTTAAGTTCTTTAGCAAACAAAATATTGAATAAATTATTGTAATTTTATGGACTAAGTTGTCTGACCTGCTTTTCCAGAAGGAACATTCACACAAATGTATTTCTATTGCCTTAGATTTATTGGTTCCAACTGTAGTTGTATCTGGATGTTCTCCATTTATCTGTGCTTTATTCATTTCCTTTCTTGATAGCCTTCCTTTTTACTGCCTTTCTTTTTGCCTCTAGACCGTTCCTGAAGTCATTTTAAAATGCCAAGGGGGGACAATCTACAGAATGAGAGAAAATATTTGCAAATGATGCAACTGACAAGGAATTAGTCCCCCAAACACACAAACAGCTCATAGAGCTCAATAAATAAATAAATGAACAGAAGATCTAAATAGGCATTTCTCCAAAGAAGAAATACTGATGGCCAAAAAGCGTGTGAAAAGAGGCTCAACATAGCTAATTATTAGAGAAATGCCAGTTAAAACTACAGAACCTACTGTTTAGCACAGGGAACTATACTCAATATTTTGTAATAACCTTTAAAGGAAAAGAATGTGAAAAAGTATATATATATTTTTATTATATATAATATATATAGTCACTTTGCTGTGCCCCTGAAACTAACACAACATTGTAAATCAATTATACTTCAGTAAAAATAAATAAATACAATATCAAGGGTTGATGATTCCTTGGGAGATACTGAAGAAATCATGGGGAAGATACTTAATGTCCATAGAGAATGAGATAAGAAGAAGATAAGCAACATAGCTCCACTCTCACCTTAAGAAGGAAAGAAGGATGTGTCTATTGAAGAGTGACCCAAGGTATGTTGGAATGTCCTTGAGAAAGTGACTGAGAGGGAGGTAAAGCTTTCCAGGAGCATTGGATTCTTGAAATTAGAGTGAAAAAATTTTGTACCTCTCTTCAAAGCAATTAATTTATCAGTCCAATCAAGTTTGGAGTTCTAGTACCAAAGCCATCATGGACTGGTTAGATGATTTAGACCTACCCTTAAACTTTTACATCTTCAGCTCTCATGTTTGAGTGGAGAGCGGTTGGACAAGGTGACCTCTAAGGTCTCATTGAGATCTAACACTGGGTGATTCCTTGGAGAAGAAAGTTAGAATATGCCAAAATAAATAATAAATATGTGGAAAAAATCAGCCTGCTAACAGATAAAGAGCCCAGTGACAATCTTTTTTTAATTTAATTTCCAGATTTCTATAGCCTTTAATAATTTCTTAATTTCTCAATTATTTTCATGGAGAAGTTTGATATTTCTCCTCTTTTCTGCCAGATTAATAAAACTCATAACACGCTAAAGTTCAGTTCAGTTCAGTTCAGTTCAGTCGCTCAGTAGTGTCCGACTCTTTGCGACCCCATGAATCGCAGCACACCAGGCCTCCCTTTCCATCACCAGCTCCTGGAGTTCACCCAGACTCACGTGTCCATCGAGTCAGTGACGCCATCCAGCCATCTCATCCTCTGTTGTCCCCTTCTCCTCCTGCTCCCAATCCCTCCCACCATCAGAGTCTTTTCCAATGAGTCAACTCTTCGCATGAGGTGGCCAAAGTACTGGAGTTTCAGCTTTAGCATCATTCCTTCCAAAGAAATCCCAGGGCTGATCTCCTTCAGAATGGACTGGTTGAATCTCTTTGCAGTCCAAGGGACTCTCAAGAGTCTTCTCCAACACCACAGTTCAAAACCATCAATTCTTTGGTGCTCAGCCTTCTTCACAGTCCAACTCTCACATCCATACATGACCACAGGAAAAACCATAGCCTTGACTGGTTGGACCTTTGTTGGCAAAGTAATGTCTCTGCTTTTGAATAGGCTATCTAGGTTGGTCATAATTTTCCTTCCAAGGAGTAAGCGTCTTTTAATTTCATGGCTGCAGTCACCATCTGCAGTGATTTTGGAGCCCCCCAAAACAAAGTCTGACACTGTTTCCACTGTTTTCCCATCTATTTCCCATGAAGTGATGGGGCCGGATGCCATGATCTTCATTCTCTGAATGTTGAGCTTTAAGCCAACTTTTTCACTTTCCACTTTCACTTTCATCAAGAGGCTTTTTAGTTCCTCTTCACTTTCTGCCATAAGGGTGGTGTCATCTGCATATCTGAGGTTATTGATATTTCTCCCGGCAATCTTGATTCCAGCTTGTGTTTCTTCCAGTCCAGCGTTTCTCATGATGTACTCTGCATATAAGTTAAAAAGAAACCTCAAAAACACAAGGAGATGATAAATGCTGAATAAAATTTTCCAAGTTTACTCATAAGTTATATTGTTTAAGGCCAAAACTTCACAGTCAAAACAAAAGGGATAATTGAGGCAAGAACTGATTTGGGTTCTTATAAGGATAAGAAGAAAAAAAATTCTACAACTGATGGGACATAGTATAAAGAGATACATGCTTTTTTTGTCTAGGCCCACAAACTCTGAGAGAATGACCTGCCTGCCTTTTTAATTTACTAAACCCCACCTTCCTTTCCTAAGTAGCTTGTAATTCTTTGATTACTAGCAACATTGAACATCTTAACATATCTTTATTCACTATTTTTAGTTCTCCTATCATAACCTTTTGTCTATTTTCTATCTATGTATTTCAAAGATATCAAACTGTTGTTGACTATAAACATATTAAGTTGCCTTGTTGGTAAGCAATGTAATGATAGCTAATCGCATTTTATTTTATTCAACAATTATTTCCAGGTTTCCTTGTTGGCTTGGTAGTAAAGAATCCACCTGCCAACGCCCGAGACACAGGTTTAAGCCCTAATCTAGGAAGATCCCACATACTGTGGAGAGACTAAGCCTGTGCACTACAATTATTGAGCCTGTGCTCTAGAGCCCAGGAGCTACGACTACTGAACCCACACACCCGAGAGCCCATCCTCTGCAACAAGGGAAGCCGCCACAGTGAGAATCCCTCCTACTGCAACTACAGAATAGATCCCGCTTGCTGCAACTAGAGAAAAAGCCCGTGAAGCAATGACGGCTCAGTGCAGCCAAAAATAGATAACTAAATAAATTTTTAAAATATTTTAAAAAGCAATTATTTCCTGTAGGCAACCATGATTTCATTGTTGCAACAAATCAGATGTCAGTCTATAGGTCACTGAAAGTGAAAGTCGCTCAGTCGTGTCTGACTCTGCGACCCCATGGACTGTAGCCTGCCAGGATGGAATTCTCCAGGCCAGAATACTGTAGTGGGTAGCCGCTCCCTTCACCAGGGAATCTTCCCAACCCCAGGGATCGAACCCGGGTCTCCCACATTGCAGGCGGATTCTTTACCCTTTGAGACAGGAGAGAAGCCCCTATAGGTCAGGAGTCATAGGAAATCTCTAAAGGTCTCATAGGCATTGTCTCTTAAGTTAGTTTTCAAAGCCTCCCATTACTAACTTAAATCAGTGGGATTACAGCACAGTGTTCATTCTTCTGCCTCTGTATACCTCATGGCATCTTTCTAAATAATCACGTTTGATGTGTTATATTTTCTCTGTGAAAACTCTCCAGCATGCATAACTTTATCCTTCAAGAGTTTAGAAATAGTAAAAGTGCCAGAATTTCAACAAGGACCTGAGAAAAGTAAATGAAAGAGAGGAACCATTATTGACAATGAGAGCAAAGAAACTGAAGAGACTTCTACAGATGCATTGTCTTGACTTTATGTCACCTCTAAAATATTCCAATAAAATGAGAGCATAGTTTTAGAACTAGAATTGTAAAATCAGAATGAAGAGACTTGCTTAGTCTTACGTTCTTTGGGAAAGTTTTGGAGAAATCTAAATTGAAAATCTAATTTACTGAGAGTTGCAATCACGTGAGAAGAATGGACGTACCAAGAGCAATGTTTTGTTTCATAGAGAAACATAGGGCAATAGTCTTTTGTGCTATATTGAAATTAAGAAATATTTTCATAGTATTGTTATGCTATGCTAAGTCACTTTAGTCGTGTTCGACTCTGTGTGACCCCAGAGATGGCAGCACACCAGGCTCCCCTGTCCCTGGGATTCTCCAGGCAAGAACACTGGAGTGGGTTGCCATTTCCTTCTCCAAGGCATGAAAGTGAAAAGAGAAAGTGAAGTCGCTCAGTTGTGTCCGACTCCTAGCGACCCCATGGACTGCAGCCCACCAGGTTCCTCTGTCCATGGGATTTTCCAGGCAAGTGTACTGGAGTGGGGTGCCATTCATAGTATTACATGACAAATAAGAGGCAGATGAAAACTATAACCAGGAAGCAAATGAATTACAGCAGAAATTATTAAATTAAACAGCTGTTCATTCTAATATACAAGTGAATGTTGGAATAAATTAAGACTAAGTCATTGTATTACCCAATTAGATCATGTATAATTCTCAACAGAACAGCTTATCATTTCCCTCTTATTTCTTTTTTTCTTACTTGGAGCCTTATTTAGCATTGAGCATTGGTAAGAAAATAATTTAGAGTGGTTGTATCACAAAGCTCCATTCAGAATATGAGTTTCACAATATTAATAATTTTTAAATATTCTAGAAGATAATCAAATTAAGCAATTGAATTTGATCAATCTGTATGGAAACATGACATGTCACAAATTTGCCATGTAATTACACTTTTCTTTTGGGGAAAAATTTGAGAATTATGTGTTTTTTTTTAAGTCTTTATACTTAACAAGAGTAGATGAAATAAAATTTATTTTAATGCCTGACTTCACATAATCTACTTGTTTCCTAAAAGAAATTCATTTTATTCAGAAAGATTCCCTGGTGGCTCAGAGGTTAAAGTGTCTACCTGCAATGTGGGAGACTTGGGTTCGATCCCTGGATTGGGAAGATCTCCTGGAGAAGGAAATGGCAACCCACTCCAATATTCTTGCCTGGAAAATCCCAAGGACAGAGGAGCCTGGTGGGCTACAGTCCACAGGTTCGCAAAGAGTCGGACACGACTGAGTGACTTAACTTTCACTTTCATAGTACAAATATTCGAATGAGGTATAGCTAAACTTCAATAAATTTGAAGTTAATACCTCATGTAATACAAATCCAAAGAAACTATCTTTGAAAAATAAAATAATTGTAATTTATGGACTCACTTCTATTTCTTATGAAGAGCTATCAGGATATACTGTCAACATATCATTTACATTTCATTTAAAGTAATCCAATGATATCTTTAAAACTGACCAGGTAATTGCAGTCAGATTAATTTCAATCTTAGAAGTAACTTTCAGTTAAGATTTTTCTCAAACAATTTTTGTCTCCAGTACATGTAGTCAGTTCTGGGAGGGTCTTGGTGGCCTGTTGTGCTGGGGAAAGTATCAGGAACCAGGCTAAGGGTGATATTCATCTCCTTTACCTCAAAATAACTCTTCTTGTTGGTCATTGATTCACAAAGTTTTTGTATTTGAGACACCTTTTTAAATACAAACTTGTTGAAAATTTGAAACAGTTAAAATTCTCAAAACAAATCAGCAAACTTTACATTAAAGTATCCTGTATGTAACAAGATCTTACAGGCTTTAGAAAAGGCATGGATAGAATTACATTATGTCTTTGATAGCTTCCTGAAATATGCCTTTGAGAAAAATTACTGCTCTAAGCTCTCATATACTCACAAAGCAAATTTCATGGCCATCCTTGTAAATATGTGATTTTTCCTTAAAACCAATTGGATATTATGATATGCTTTCTTCTTTAGAGCCAGCTTGATCTCATTTTGTCAGACTTACTTACCTAAGTGTTCACATTGTAATATTATGGAGTTTCATTTTTAACAGAAATGATTTTCCACATTATAAAAAATTTCACAGTGCTTTGTAAAGCACTTTGAAGTTCCCAGTAACACCATGTATGGTTGAGAAACACCCTTCTAGAATCTTGTCTGCTTATGAGTCCATTTCCTTTTCTCCTGATTTATGCTTTTATACTCTATCTAAATTTTCTATTGTTCTGCATCATTTAATATTTTCCAGGCATGTAGTGAACTTTGTTTCATTTCCTCTTTTCTGTTGCTGTTGAGCAGTTGCCTTTTTAATTCTCATTTTTCTAAATCCACTACCAGTGGTTACTTTTCTTTGGACGAACTCCAACTGTTGTAGTTTATAAAAGAGGTAGAAGGGAAATCAAGAAATCGATGAGACTAGGCTCCTAGGGTAGAGGCAGAGAAATATAGCAATGTTTGGGTTATGCGCGTCTCCCCCATTCTTGTCACAGTCTACAATCTATACCATTGGAGTGACTCTGGAGGGAGTGCCATTTTAGGGCTGGGAGACTCGGCAAGCATCCAAAACCACAGGTTTAGGAGCATCTTCAGTCATGGTATGACTCATCTTGACAGTGAAACTGCTCCTCTGCGCAAATACCAGCAGTATCTGAGCTTTAATCCTCTTGCTCAAGCAAGGGCAATCGTGTACTTGGTTTGCGTTGACTGTCTGGAAAAAAACAGTGTGAACAGCTTGAGGTCTGAATAATGGCCAGCTTTCAACCTTTCTAAAACTGCCAAGGAGCTCACTGTTTTTGCAGAATTGTGTCTGTGGACCCACATTTCCATTAGACTGGAGGCCCTCCAGGTGTTTGCTTAAGGAAGTCATTGAAATTCAATGCAAATTAAGGCCAGATTTCCAGAAGAAATTCAGCAGTAAGAATTTTCCAAGCTCAAGTTTTCAAGACATGATTTGGATGTTCAATATATGCTTACAATATGAGGAGTTAAAGTAAGTTTCAACTTTTAAAAATATAAGCTATTTTGTAGTTTGATATAAGGAACACTAGGTTGGAGTATAAAGAAAATTTTAGGTTCAGGCGAAGTTTGTTTAGTTAATGTTCATAAAATACCATTACCTCAATTCCCAGGGTCTTGTTCAAAATATAATTTTCCACTGAGAATTTAAAAGCAGCATATTGTCACATAGAAAAATCAAGAAAGGTTAATTTATGTGGAATGTAGTAAAGATCATTAAACAGATAATATTAATATTAAAAATTCATTTTTACTCTACATGGAACTAGTCAGGTGTTACCTAAGAAAGAAGATCTTATATAAAAAATCAAAAAAATTAAGTTAAGGGATACATTGAAATGTCAGACTAAATGAAAAGATTAGATAATAAATGACATGCTGCATATACTAAGTTGAATGTTTCCATCTTGTCTATCTAGCATCTTCGTTTTGAAGATGAGGAAATCCAGGTAATAAGTGGTAAGAGGTTCACTTGCTTTTACACATCTGGTATGGTTGAATGCTTGAATTGATTTCTTGGCCACTGATCTAACGCTAAGTAAAGTAGCTAATAAAAAGTTATACATAAAAGAAATTCTTTAATAATGTATACAAAATCAGCTATAAGAGTTATAAGTTTGCAACATTTTGATGACAACATATTTTTCACAGCTACGATGATAGTAATTAGCTTCCAATAATACCCTAATCAATACATTCATATGAATATTTGAGCAAAGAAACACACTAAATACTTTATTAGGATAACTAAAATATCAGTTTCATTTAAAAATGTTAATATAGCATATTTGATTGCAAAAAATGCCATTTTTTCCCAAGACATACTGAAGCCACAACTATTTCCCCATCCAAAATATGAGTCTATTTTCTCTCGAAGTTGTTTTGAAACAGAAACAGGAGTCTTTTGAAAGGAAGTAAAATAGGTGCTTGGGAAAAGGCTCATAAAGGCACAGGAAAGATACAAAGAAAACAGAAAAGTGTTGTTATTCTTGGTAATTGAATAGTTTAAGGAAGTTACTGGAGTGATTTTTAAAAACAAATCAGATGAAGTCTTGCTTTTGCTCAAGACCGTTCATTGGCTTTTCTGAGGTAAGTAAACAAATATCAGCCTGCCTCCTCTAAGATGACCCTTCTCTCCTACTCCTCCACGATGGATACCTTGGCTCTTTTCCCCCAAAGTCATTTCCTCCTCTGGGCCTTTTCCTTCTCTTCCTGTTGCCTTTCTTGCCCCCAGATAACAGCATGGCTGACTTCACACTATTTAGATCTCTTGACAGATATCATGCCTGCAGAGAAGACTTCCCTACTATCTAAAACAGCCTCCTTCACAACTATGATATCTTTACCCTGTTTTATACTCTACTCAGCTCTTATCACTATCTGGAATTAAGTTATCTATTGCCTGTTTCTCTCATGAGAATATAACCTCCATAAAGGCAGAAATGGACACTTTATAAAAACATAATATGTTTCTGCTTATGTAAGAATAGTAGGGTTTCTTTTGCATTTTTGTCATTCTTGCCTTCTAAGTGGTTTGCATTAGTTTTCTCATTTTATCTTCATAGTAACCTTACTAGAAAAATATTATTGTCATCATTTGCAGGTAGGGAAGTCAAAGTTTGCAGACATCAAACAATTTGCCTTTAAGTCACGTGAGTATTAAATATTTGGGACGAGCTTCAAACTTCGGTCTTTTTGGCTTTGAATTCTGAGCTGAAAACGATGAGAGAAAGGGAGTTTCAAGTCAGGTAAGTGACATAATCACTCTTGTATATACAAAGTGATAGAGCTAAAGCAGGACATAGACAGGGTGACTCTCAGGAAATAGAATCACAAACAGAAACTTACATAGACCACAAAGAAAAAATATTACACGCTCTAAGATAAGCAAAGCTGAAAACACAATAAGCTTTTAAAAATATTTGCTAACTTGATGCGAAAATTATTCATGCTATTATGAAATCAATTACAGTACGATGTCTGAATATAAAATTATGAATTCTTAGACATGGACAATGTTTTAAGATCTCCTCATGCCTGGGCTTCCTGCCTCATTGAGTCTAGTTTCTAAAACATTAGAGAGACTCTCTTGATATATTAAAGATTCCTGAAGTGGATTTTTTCTTTTCTATCAAATAGATTCTTCTCTCTTTTTACCTGTTCTTACTTTTTCTGAAGAAGGTTCTTTTCTTTTGGTGACTTTGTGGAATTGGGAGAACAATAGATCTGTGTTTCCTTATCGTAAGTCATCTTGGTTATAGATGTCCTTCTAACTGTTAGACCTTCTATCCATTTCTATTGACAGTAAAGAGACTCTGATTACTTGGTAACCAATTCCTCTCTTTACATGAACCATTAAGTCTTAAGAGCTGGCTGCAAAATGTGAGAGAATGTCTCTTTTTCTCTGGAGCGGCTGGGAAATTCCTAACGGGTTTCTGGAGTAAGCACATTTGCTGGGTTATTCCTTTGGGATCCTCAGGTATTCTGGGATACATCTTCAGAAGACTAAGTCCTGGCAACACAAGACTGAAGTATCAACTACTGACATCACCAAATTATAGGACTAGGATGGAAATTGAATCTGTTTTGGTTGAATAAGTCTGATCAAAGCTAGTTCCTCCAAGTCAGCCTTCTGTTTAAATGCACAGATTGAATGTGACTGTGAAAGTCACTCAGTCAGGTCTGACTCTTCATGACCCCATGGGGCATCTCCAGGCAAGAATATTGGAGTGGGCAGCCATTCCCTTGTCCAGGAGATCTTCCCGACCCAGGGATCGAACCTGGATCTCCTGCAATGCAGGCAGATTTTTTACCATCTGAGCCAACAGGAAAGCCCAAATGCACAGATTACAAGCTAATTATTCTGCATGAAACACAATCGAATCATTTGCCTTTTGATGCTTAAATAGAAAATCAGTAGTGTAGACTGACTCAAATTGTTAGGGGAAGCACACTGATTGAAACCACCCACCCTGGCACCATAGTAACCATTTGCATGAGTTGTTTTATGACAGGAGATCCTGATAAGGTATACGGAACTAATAAGCCACCACCAACAGGAAGAGTTCGGGAAAGGTCGAATGGAGACACCACGTGTCCGTCCACTTCCCAGAATCCCTCTCGCTAGCATCCATCTTGGCTGAGCGATGCGTGCGGCACCAGGAAAGACTCTGAATTAGAATGATTGGCCAAAGACCACCGGGAAACTAATCCCATCACTATAAAACCCAAGAGTGCGAGCCATGCGGCAGAGCAGTTCTCCTGGGTTCCCTTACCCTGCTGCTCTCCACCCGGGTGCCCTATCCCAATAAAATCTCTTGGTTTGTCAGCACATGTGTCTCCTCGGACAATTCTTTTCCGAGTGTTAGACAAGAGCCCAGTTTCGGGCCCTGGAAGGGGTCCCTCTTCCCTGCAACAAAATGAACTTCAGTGAATCAAGCTTCCTATGGAGTTAATCAAACGACTGAATCTAGTCGTGGCCCAAACATACTCTCAGGGATTTTTGGATAGATGATATGGTGACTAAGGCTGGGACTGATGGAGCTAGACCCCATGCAGCCGTATCTATGCTAACCACAAATATTTCTTTTTGTGAGGCACAGTGTAATTTTTGTCTTTCACATTGCCAATGAAATCCCTAAAAGCATGAAATATTATTAAATTCAGAGTTTTTCAGGTGATTGAGGTTGTCTGTGTGAATAAACATGCGGTTCAATTGGACCTGCTTAAAAATTCCTTGGTCGGCTTCTCTGTATTTGCTTTTGCTGCTCACAGTGATTTAAAATGGTCCAGTTAAATCAGACTGTCAAAACGGTGAGGTTCCCTGTTTGATTTACTCATGCCCCACAAACCCACGCAGACTGTTATGAATGCCACATTTGAGAAAACCTCCCATTTGTGAAAACATATTGGGTCACATTAAAAAAAAGGAGATTAAATGAATCCCTTTTTCGAAAAGGTTTTGGTAGGTAGAAAGGAATGCTGAGGTGACGCCAGTGTAATGGCACAACTACAGATGTCTCTTTCTCGTGGAAATATGCTCTATGGACTTCATTTCATCACGTTGGGGGAGAGGAGGCGCAGAAGAAGCATGCTTCAAATTACCCTGAAATGGAAGGCTGGCAAATTAAATCCTGACCTTCTGCAGGGTATTTAGAGTGCAGAGCAAGAAGCAGCCCACACATTTTCAAAAGAAACGCCATTGTGAGCTTGGCTATACCTCAGCTCTGCCAGGAATGCCCTCCTTCATTGCTCTGCATGACAGCATGGTGGCCGTCATGTGTGTGACCTGTTTATTTTATTGCTACAGCATTTACTTCAGGCATGCTTTATTTAAAAGATCCCAATTCTGTGGCTCTTAAGAGGAACTATATAAGCCGGTGGATTTAAGGGCGTATGTAGGTAGATTATGTCAATGTTAGATAAGACGGTGTTTTGCAGAAGCTGGGGTGTTTTCCAGAATGGAGTGTGCATCAGCATGTCCAGCAAAGTGCATGTGAGAGGCTAGGATGACTAATGACTCTTCCTGGGGACCTTGATTCATGGGGAGCGCTGGGGATGAAACAAGGGCTGGGTGAGCATATTGTTCAACTGAGTGACCCTCCGTGTAGGACTGGAGTCAGGCCCATAAGAAATGATTCCTAGCAGTACTACCTCAGCTGTAAGTAAAATGATGGTGACTGGAGAAACAGCTTCTCTTGAAGTAATTGCTTGTAATCCTGAAACTGAAGGACTTTAGGTTGAAAGACGAGTAACAGAAGAGTAAGCAAAACTACCGTGTAATTTTGGTTTTAATTTTGCTGCTTCTAGACAAATTAAACAAGCAATGAAAAGGTTTAAAGAATGCACCATTTATTAAAGTCATGTGTGTGCGTGCATTCTGTAACATAATTTGCATATCAATTGAGTCCTATTGGACTCATGTCACAACTGCAGTTTCAAAGCATCACCACGATCACCGTACTGTTGGAATTTAATGGGATAAGAAGTCCTTGTTGCTCTTTAGGAGCTGTTTGGTAACAACTCACACAATTTTGCTTCTGCCCCTTTAATATTACAAATTAAGCTATTTTTCCATGTGGTCCATTTTTCCTATCATTCGTGTTTCCCTGGTGGCTCAGTGGTAAAGAATCCGTCTGCAATGCAAGAGACACGGGTTGCATCCCTGGGTTGGGAAGATCCCCTGGAGTAGGAAATGGCAACCCATTTTAGTATTCTTGCCTGGAAAAATCCCATGGACAGAGGAGCCTGGTGGGGTTGCAAAGAGTTGGACATGACTTAGAGCGCATGCAGTCAGCTCTTTTTGCTACTTTTGTCTTTTAACCACCTTCAGGCTAGCTTTATAAGTGACTAACCTACTACTGTTTTACTATATATTTACCTTTACCAGTGAGACTTAGACTTTCATATGCTTTCTTGTTACTAACTAACATCTTTTCTTTTCAGCTTAAAACAATTTCCTGTAACATTTCTTGCTAGATCAATTTAGTGGTGCTGAACTGCTTTAGTTTTCACTTGTCTGGAAAACTTTAAACCCCTCCTTCAACTCTGAATGATAGTTTTGCTTGATAGAGTCCAGTAGTCCTCCCTTATCCACAGAGCATACATTCTAAGACCCTCAGTGGACGCCTGGAACTGCAGATAGTACTGAACCCTGTATATACTATGTTTGTCCCTTAATACACACCAATGATAAAGTTTAATTTATAAATTAGGCACTGTGAGAATAATGACTATAACTAAAAATTAAACAGGACAAATATAACTATTGCAATAACAGTCGTGTGAATGTGGTTCCCTCTCTCAGAATATTCCATTGTACTATATATACTCAATCTCCTTGCAGTAATGAGAGATAAGATGCCTACATGATGAGATGAAGTGAGGTGAATGAGAGAGGCTGGTGCTCTAGAGTGTGGCAGAGGGTGAGTGTTAAGATAGTGCCCATCCTCCCAGGTCTCAGAAAAGCTTTACCGTCAGTCCTTAGATATGTGTTTAATTAGAAGCCTGCCCCGTGGGCTGCAGTTATGATAATAAGCTAATAGACTTCTTCCACAGGAAGACTGAGCTCCTGAATCTGTTCCTCTTACAGTCATCTCTAGTGCACTAGGGGTGATAACTGCTTAAGAACACTTTCTTCATTGGGTGCAGCCCCGTAGGACCCATGAACATAAGCCCCGCTGGCCCCCAGAGCCACGCCATATAGCAGTGGTCCCAGCAGCAGCTGCTTTATTGTGGCTTCCCTCTTGTTTGCCCAATGCAAAGGTGTCGCTCTGCCAGTTTGTAGGGTTTCCCCCCCCAGAGGAAATTGTTCTATTTATAGCTGTTGATTCAGTGTTTCTCTGGAAGGAGCTGAGTTCAGGTTCTTTCCAGATTGCTATGTTGAACCAGAACAATCCAGCTCTTTCCAAACCTAAATATTTAGTGTTTAAAACATTAATTTCATAGACCAAGAAAGACCTAAGGGACAAGGACAATGGCTAACTTGATTATTGCTACAGATTTTCCCTTTCAGACAGGAATAGAATGGAAAACTTTACAACTGGAAAGAAAACAGCTTTACCTGATCCGTTTGTAAAATCCTTCACACTATTAACTTGCTTTAGCGCCTAGATGAGTCAAAAATTAAATATGTATGAAGGCTGTTTCATGCATTGAGTTTCTGGGATTGTGTCTGCAGGTCCCAAAACATGTAAAAAAATATATGTAGTTGAGAATAAGCATAGAACATTGGAAGGTGTGTCTGGAGGGTGGCCAAACATAATAAAAGCGTGATTGGCCATGGGCTTCTTTAACAGTAAGGGCTGATAGCCAGGCAGACTCCCTTAGCAGGGCCAGGAGCATCACTGACATGGGGGACTGTCCTGAACTCAGCATTGTATTTCTAAAGGAGACTTCAGGACCTCATGATGACTCTTCCTTCTACAGAACAGACTTTGATTTCACTCCAATCAATATTGGGCCTTATCCAAGAAAGTACTCTGTAGATGTATCAAAGAGATTAATTTGGTTTTTAAGTGATTTCTCTCAAAAGGGAGACATGTTGCAAAGATTCAAAGGTCAGCACAATTACAAGTCCACTGTTTTGTTTTATTATTTGGGAATTTACAGTTTAAGCTCTATAGCCAGCTGCCATAGTAAGACTATATTTTAAGTATTAATTTAACATCTTTGAAAAGTGGTGAAAACCTTTATACCAAGAGAAGACTTTGGTCAGTTCTTGGCATGTGAGGGTATAAAAGATAATAATTTATCTTATTTTCAAGTTCCAAAATCTAACCAAATCCGCCCCCCCCCAAACAAATAGGGCCTAAAACACTATTCCTTAAAGGTTACATAACTTTAAAAATGGAATTTCTTAGCAAAAGAACCTATATCAGAGGCAGAACTTATTAAGTTATATTTTCTCATGATAGCACAATGATCTAAATATTAAAATATTGAACAAACACTTTAGTCAAAAATTTTAAAATTTACATCAGTTAAGCATCTGAAAAATAATAGGAGAAAAAAATTCAAATGAATTTCTACTCATGTGTGCTTCACTTGGAGTTAACAAATATGACTCAAAAATTGTTTAAAATATCAGGATTTAGAGAAAACTTAACAAAAAGCCATCCCATGAGCAATCACTCTTCCATCTATAGATAGAAGATGTGAAGATGTACATTAATTCTTCAAGAAGTGACATTGTTTAGATGAGTGAACTTAAAAGAGCTATCGTTCTACGTGGTCATTTTCTAAAGTGAAGTTGATAAATACTCTTTGGCTGCATGGGTGAATTTTGATAATAGGTGGCAGGCAGAATGGCCAATTTTGTTTATTTGTTTTTAAGGAACTAATGGTTCTTAATGATGTGAGACATTATGCTATAGGAGTGAAGTAAATGGTAGATGCAGGAAGTGTTGTGGGGAAGGGTCTAGTTTTTAGGAAAAACTTCTGAAATTAACTAGGGTCCCAGCTGGATCTTGAGATGATGGAGAGGGCTCATAGAGAAGGAATTTCACTGAGACATGTGGACAAGAGAAGACTTTGCATGGAAACTACACAAAGAAGCAAAAGAAATAGAAATGGAGATTTCTGCCCTTATAGAATGTACATAGACATGAAAGACTGTTCACACAGGAAAAAAATCCCATGAAATTATTTAAAAGAGCCATATTTTATGGACAATTCAAACTAATATTGTGAACTATGTATACAATGCTGAGGAAGCATTAGAATGGCAGGACTATTCTGGGCTAAATTAGGGGAGGATTGTGGAGAAAATGGGTTTAGAGTTACAGTATTAAGAGAGCCTTTGGCATGAATTTCTTAGACTTAATTCGACATTCTCACTGAATATTTGATGGTCCAGTAAATATATCTTGACTGCTCATTCTGTTGAAGGTTTCCAAAGCTTAATAAACTGAATTTGAAAGGTTTTCTCCCTTTATTGTTCATTATAAATGTAACTTGTAATTGCTGCAATGAACCATAATTACCTAAAGTCAGATCAGATGAAATCTAAGTGCCATTACTATCTCCCTTAATTAGAGAAGGCGAGCTCACGGGAAAAAGAAAATGGATCCGGTGCTGCTTGCTTTTACTTAAGCAGAGCAAGGACACTCAAGGGAAGTTAGACTACAATATTCTACTTCTAAGCTCATTCATGCATTACAAAGTTTACCATTTCAAAACTATTATTACTGCTGTTTTAAAGTCATATCTCAATTCCCTGACACTTCCAGTTTGACCTTTTCTGTTCAAAAGTCTTTCTTATGTGTATGCAATGAAAATCCCTGTTCTGATAACTAAATATAGAAAGAGAATGACTTTGTGGTTGGAACCATCAAATGGGCTTCCCAAATTTTATATTTATGTAGCTACTGTTCTCTTTATTTATATGTGCATTGTTTATATTTTCTTTACAGCATTTTGTTTTATAAGGGAAGACAATTCTAGCCCAACTTAGATGGAGGAGACTACAAAAAGAGCCTTCTGTTTCCATGCAGAGAAAATGAATTCTGCAAATGTAGACTTGCCATATTTGTTTCCTTTTCTTCTAGGTCTCTTTTATTACTGAAACGGTGGTAAATAAATCTTGGAGGGTTGTATAGATAAGCTGCTTCCAACTATCAAGAAAATAAATCCAAAAGCAAACAACAAACCAAAGACCAATGTAGATCTTCTGCTTGAGTGCTCTCAGAGCTCGATTTCCCCAGTGAGTCTAGTCACAAGGCAAGATCTTCCCATGCAACCCAGAGCTCCTGAGGGACTGCTAGTACCATTCTCAGAAGGCTCTGGAGGAGCACTGGAACATGTTTTAATATCACTGGCACTTTCCACATTTCTTTCAGTAAACAGGATTTCATTATGGTTCAACAGGGGCTCAAGAACGTCTTCTGATGAATTAGTTAAAAGGGGGTTGAGACTTGAGAAGGGGCAAAGACTTGTCTTCTACATATGTTATACTGGAGTTGGGACAGAAAGCAATATGATGCTTAAGGGTATAACATTTGTAGTAAGAAGACTCAAGAGTTTGAATTATTCTTGCTGCGTGACCTTAGAAAATTCCTTTGTTTTTTGCTGCAAAACAATGCACGGCAGCTGTAATCAAAATATTCAAACTGTATCTAACAAATGCAGGGTACAAATCAATCATTTCTTTTTTTCTCTTGCTCTGGTGGCTCAGAGGAAATCATATTTGTAGTTATGTCCACAGGGACTGCTTTCTGTACATAACCTTTCTCTCTCATGTGGATGTTATTTTTTTAAGCAACAACAAAAAAGGATTTTATTTATCTGACGGAAATACTTCTACTGAAAATGATGTAACTAGATGGGTGAATTACTTAACCTCTTGCCATAAGAGTCCTCCATTTTAGAATGAGAATGCTAATTCCTATTTCAAAGAAGTTCGATGAGGATTCAGTGAGCTCACAGAAGCCAAGTGCTTCAGGGAGAGACTGAAATATGGAAAGGGCTCAGTAATGCTGAGTGTTATATACACATTTGCTCACTGTCTCTCACCTGGTTGCACTTCATTTCTGGGGTCCCGCAGTGGCACAAAGCATGTTACTCATTTATGGCCTTCCAGATCCTAGAATGGGTTTATGGAAGTTGCTTCATCTGTGGCTACCCAGTGAATGAAAACACTGCAAGTCTAATACTTACTGAATTATTTTGCAATGACCGAGTGTGTCAAGATTTTTTATGCTAAAAGCTCTTCAAAGACATTGTCCTGTTCATTTTCTTCTCTTTACCACACACAGTGGATCTTAGCTGACACTTGGTAAATGTGTAAGCGTGCTCCTAATCTAGCAAGCCCAGTCAAGCCTAATCAGGCTAATCTATACTTCAGTGGGAAGGAATCTGAAAGAGCAACTTCCTTTAAAAAAAAAAGAACTTTATTTAAATGCATTCATTTTATTTACATTTATTTTTAGAGGTTCACTGAAGAATTTTTGGCATACATTAAACCTCACATACTTAAGTAGAACCATTTGATGAAACTGACATATGTATATATCACTGAAACCATTCCCTCAATCAGATTAGTGAATATAACCATCACGATCCACCTTTGTTTTTTGACCCATTGTAATATTTCCCCCCCTCCACTGCCTGGCCCCGGAACTTGCAAATACTGGATGCCTACTTTGGGTGAACTGAGAGCCTCACAGCCTTGTTTCTCTCAGGTTGGTGGTCATCATTATAGTGAATAGTAGTGAATAGTGAAGTCACTCAGTTGTGTCCGACTCTGCGACATCGTGGAATGTAGCCTACCAGGCTTCTCCGTCCATGGGATTCTCCAGTCAAGAATACTGGAGTGGGTTACCATTTCCTTCTCCAGGGGATCCTCCCGACCCAGGGATCGAACCCAGGTCTCCCTCATTGGAGGCAGATGCTTTAACCTCTGAGCCACCAGGGAAGCCTCATGTACAGATAATCCTTTCTTTTGGACTGAGAATGTTTGTTTGAGGACTTTTAGGACAGGGAGAGCTGAAGACTGGACTCGTGACTCATCTTTGAGAGAAGTCACAAGGGAGGGAGAATTCATTCACGGTTAAGAGACAGCCAAATGTCTCTGGGGTCCTTTCTGGTGATCCCCAGGCCTGAACTGCATCCTCTCTTCTAGTCCTCCGGATTCTTGGAGAAAAAAATCTTAACTAAGCACAAGGCTTTATCTCTTTATTTTCATGTCAAAAATTTTTTTCACCTGTGTGACTTTCTGGGTATGTATCCCCTGGGATTTAGCCTGAGGAATTAGATAATTATCTTTTTCTTTAATTGATTTTAAACATATCATTTAAATTAAAATCTTATAGTAAACTTCCCTGAATTTCCTGGAAGCCCTTCTGTTTCTTTAAATGACACATTATCAGTTTACTGCCCTGGAACATAAAGTCACCTGTACAAAGCAGCTATTTCCAATATTTCTAGGTCTGCTATCATATCCTTCATATTTCCCACAGGTCTTCAATTACACATAATATTTTTTAATCTGTACATCTGTAGGAAGTTTCTATTTAGCAAAATTTTGTATTTGAGACAATAAACAGGATTTAAAAACTAGTGAGAAATATACATAACATAAATTTTACCATTTTAACTATCTTTAAATGTACAATACACTGGCATTAAGTACACTCATAATATAATATAACCATCACCACTATGTCCAGAAAGGTTTTGTCATCTTAAACAGAAACTTAAAACAGGCATTAAATGACTTTATTTTGTGTGTGTAGTTTTAAGTTCACAGCAAAATTGTGTGGAAAGTACAGAGATTTCCCATTTACCTACATATACTCTCCATATATGCGTAGCCTCCCCAATGATAAATATTTTCCACCAGAGAGGTACATTTTTTTACAACTGATGAACCTACATTGGTACATCATAACCACCCAAAGTCCAGAGTTTACGTTCGGGTTCACTCTTGGTCCTGGGATTGTATGGGTTTGGACAAAATGTAATAACATGTATCTGTCATTATGACATCATGCAGAGTATTTTCACTGCTCTGAAAATTCTCTGTGCTCAACCTATTCATTTCCCCAGCCCCTCAATACCTGGCAAACACTGGTCTTTTTAATGTCTCCATAGGTTTGCCTTTTTCAGAGTGTCATATGACTCCAACTATGCAGTTTTTTCAGATTAGCTTCTCAGATTTATTTATTTTTAGCACCGAATTATATTCCATTGTCTGGCTATACTACAAGTTATTTATCTATTCACCTACCGAAGGACATCTTGATTGCTTCCAAGGTTTGGTAATTATGAATAAAGTTTCTATAATATTCACGTGTAGGTTTTTGTGTAGACAGAGGTTTTACCTCCTTTGGGCAAATACCAAGGAACATGACTGCTGAGTCATATGGAAAGAATATAAGGTTTTTTAAAATCATCAAACTGTCTTCTAAAGTGGCAGTACTAGTTTGCATTCCTATTGGCAATGAATGAGAGTTTCTCTTATTTCATATCCTTGCAAGAATTTGGGATGTGGGCCATTCTAATAGGTGTGTAGTTGAATTTTTTTGTTTAAATTTGCATTTACTTAATAACATGTGATGTGGAGCTTATTTGCCATCTATATATTTTCTTTGATGATGTGTTATGACAGACTTTTAAAATAAGGTGTTTTTTTTTTTAAATCATTAATTTAGAAAGCATTTGAAAAAACTCATGCAATTTTTCCTCAAAATTGGGAAAGAATATGAGGAGACAATATATAGGATATTATCTAGGCAGTTATGTGTGTTTACTTTTTAATCACAGCTTTTAAAATAATGTAAAAACAGGTTGAAAACACCCTTCGTTGCATATAGAAGCAAGGTAGAAACAGCTGTAGAAGAACCAATTAATCAACAAAAATGCCTTGCTTCATCATGGTCTCCTATTTTTTTAGAACTAGATCAAATTGTATTTGCTCAAGGAAGTCTTCTCCTTTAATCTTCACCAGAAATAGTTTCTCATTTCTTTCAAATTTCCCTCATTTCTTAGTTATTAGTTTGTTTTATTGAACTTTTACTTGGTATCTTATTTAGAATATATCTCTCCCAGCAGAAAACTAGCTCCTTGAGAACAAGTTCCCATTCATTCATGAATAGAATATTTTATTGTATGTCTATGATAAAAATCATTATCTTAATCTTACTTTTAAGTGACATTATTTCCTCATTAAAAATGTTTTTCTCAAATAGCCAAAATAGTCTTCTAAAAAAGAAACAAGTTGGAAGTGTCATATTTCCTGATTTCAAAATTCACTGCAAAGGCACAGAAAGCAAAACAATGTGGTACTGTCGTAAAGACAGACACATAGATCAATGGAGTAGAATAAAGAGCCTAGAAATAAACGCCCAAGCCAAAAGACTTTATACAAAAATGCCAAGATTACTTAATGGAGAAAGGATAGCCTTTTCAACAAATGGTATTAGGAAAATTGAATATACACATGCAAAAAGATAAAGTTGTATTTTTACCTTATGTGCATGCTCAGTTGCTTCAATTGTGTCTGACTTTTTTCGACTCTATGGACTATAGCCCACCGGGCTCCTCTGTCCGTGGGATTCTCCAGGTAAGAATACTGGAGTGGGTTGCCATACCCTCTTCCAGGGGAATCTTCTTGACCCAGGGATTGAACACGTGTCTCTTGCATTTCCTGCATTTTACATAGATTCTTTACCCTCTGAGTCATACCATATACAAAAATTAACATAGATCAGAGTTAAACATAACAGCTACAGTTATAAGTTTCTTAGAAGACATAGGGACATGATAGGGATAGAGTAGGATAATCAAATAGTTAGCTTAGAAACCCCATTAGGGAATTGGAGATAAAGAGGAACTTTAAGGGGCTTTGGGAGACCACAGTAAGATTAATGATCACTCAAGAAAGTAAAGGGAAAATTCTGAAACAATGTGGGCTTGCTTAACTCATAAAGCAGAACAAATCACCTAGCATCAAAGCCAGATTGGCTTGCCTAACAATAAAATCAAAACCATAAAACAGAAACATGAGACATGCCCCAAAACAATGAAACAATGGTGACATGAGACTTATATCCTTCCCAGCGAGCTCAGTTAATGAACCCCAAAACATGCTCTTTGACAGATAAGATATGTTCTTTGCACAATGTCCCTCAAACAATAAAACAATAGTAGAGAATAAGGCCTACAACCTGCCCAGGTGTCATCAAGTTAATGACCCTAGGACATGCTCTGTTCATACAAAACACAATTGTTTGTGGAAAGGTGACTTTTTCAAAATGAAAGATGCTTATTGTACTGAAGGCTTCCCCAGTGGCTCGGCAATAAAGAATCCGCCTACAGTGCAGGATATACAGAGACTCAGGTTCTATCCCTGGGTCAGGAAGATTCCCTGGGAGAGGAAATGGCAACCCACTCCAATATTCTTGCCAGAAAAATCCTATGGACAGAGGAGCCTGGTGGGCTATATAGTCCATGGGGTTGCAAAGACATGAACCCAATTGAGCAACTGAGCATGAATACATATTAATAGAATATTTATATGATCCTAGAAAGTTTTAAGTGCTCAAAAGTTTCCATTCAGTTTTTTCATTGTACTGAGACCAATTATTTGGAAAAATAATTTTTCCAAAGCGTTATGACAATCCTGGCCTAACCATATAGGAACAAGAAAACTCCTCTGTCCTACCTGGAGGAGGAACTCATGATGGAAACATAATGTCTACTCAAGAAAGACAAAGAAGGTCTCCTTCCCCTCCCCTCTCTTCCTTTGATTATAAAAATGTATCCCGATGAGTACTTAGGGCAGTGCAACGCTTGTCTGCCAGCTTGTGAACCTTGTAAGTGTCCTATTGTAATAAATCACTTATCTATCATTTTGCCTCTTACTGAATTCCTTTCTGCATGGAGACATAAAGGACTGTGGTACCAGAGCTCTTCAGAATCCTAGAAATGACACCTAACGGTTTCAGAAAACCTTCATGACATTGAATTTGCAATAATTTCTTGGACATGACATTAAAAGCGTAGGAAATCAAAGAAAAAATATACATTAGATATTTAAAATATTAAATTAATACTTAATTAAATTAATATTAATTAATTTAAAATATTAAATTAAAATTTAATATTAAAATATTAAACTAAAATTTAATTTAATATTAAAATATTAAATTAAAATTAAGAATTTTGGGGGGTCAAAGGACAATAGTGACAGAGTACAAACACAGTCTACAGAGTAGGAGAAAAAATTTGCAAATCCTATAACTGATAAGGGATTGATAGTAGAATATATATAAAGAACTCCAATAACTCAACAACAAAAAACCCAATCAATCTGATTTTAAAAATGGGCAAAGGATTTGAATAAATATTTCTTCAAAGGAGATATACAAACAGCCAACAAGCCCATTCAAAGATGCTCAACATTACAACTCATTGCTGCTGCTGCTAAGTTGAATCAGTTGTGTCCGACTCTGTGCGACCCCGTAGACGGAAGCCCACATGCAAATCAAAACCACAATGAGATATCACTTCACATCCATTAGGATAGCTATTTTGAAGAAAAAAAAAAAACAGAAAAATGACAAGTTTTAGGGAGGATATGGAGTAATTAGAATCTTCATGTGTTGCTAGTGGGAATATAAAATGGTGCAACTCCTGGCAGTTCCTTAAGAAATTAATCATAGAATTACCATACGATCCAGATATTCCACTTCTGGGTATATACCTCAAAGAAATAAAAGCGAGGTCTCAACCTGAGTACGCTTCTATTCAGTAAAGCATTATTCACAACAGTGCAAAGTTGGAAGCAACTATGTTCATCAAAAAATGGATGGATAAACAAAATGTGGTACCTACACACAATAGAATATTATTCAGTCTTAAAATGGAAGGAAAATGTGATTCATCTCATAACATGAATGAACCTTGAAATCATCATACATGATAAAGCCAATAATCAAAAGACAAGTACTGTATGATTTCAGTTCAATGAAGTTCCTAGGGTAGTCAGCACAAGCTGGAATCAAGATTGCTGGGAAAAATATCAATAACCTCAGATATGCAGATGACACCACCCTTATGGCAGAAAGTGAAGAGGAACTCAAAAGCCTCTTGATGAAAGTAAAAGTGGAGAGTGAAAAAGTTGGCTTCAAGCTCAACATTCAGAAAACGAAGATCATGGCATCCAGTCCCATCACTTCATGGCAAATAGATGGGGAAACAGTGGAAACGGTGTCAGACTATGTTTTTGGGCTTCAAAATCACTGTAGATGGTGACTGCAAAAAAAAAGACACTTACTCCTTGGAAGGAAAGTTATGACCAACCTAGATAGCATATTGAAAAGCAGAGACATTACTTTGCCAACAAAGGTCCAGCTAGTCAAGGCTATGGTTTTTCCCGTGGTCATGTATGGATGTGAGAGTTGGACTGTGAAGAAGGCTGAGCGCCGAAGAATTGATGCTTTTGAACTGTGGTGTTGGAGAAGACTCTTGAGAGTCCCTTGGACTGCAAGGAGATTCAACCAGTCCATTCTGAAGGAGATCAGCCCTGGGATTTCTTTGGAAGGAATGATGCTAAAGCTGAAACTCCAGTACTTTGGCCACCTCATGTGAAGAATAGACTCATTGGAAAAGACTCTGATGGTGGGAGGGATTGGGGGCAGGAGGAGAAGGGGACGACAGAGGATGAGATGGCTGGATGGCATCACTGACTCGATGGACGTGAGTCTGAGTGAACTCCGGGAGTTGGTGATAGACAGGGAGGCCTAATGTGCTGTGATTCATGGGGTCGCAAAGAGTTGGGCACGACTGAGCTACTGAACTGAACTGAACTGAGGGTAGTCAGATTCATAGAGACAGAAAGTCGAATGATGGCTGCCAGGGCCTGGGGAAAAGAGGAATGTGGAGTTAATGTTTAAAGAGCTTCAGTTGGGGAATAAAATGGGTGGTGACAGTGATTGCCCAAGAATGTGAATGCAGTGGATGCCACAGGACTGTACGCTTTAATGGTCAAAACTTAAATTTAGTGTTATCTATATTTTACCGCAAAATTCTAATTTCCGCTCTTCAGACTTGCATGGTTTCTTTTAATAGCTGTCCAAAAGCAGATAGTACTTTTAGATGATAAGAAACAAAGAGAATATTTTTTTTTTCTTCTTCTTTTTATGTTTACTAGCATCTTTCTGGATCTTGTTCTTGAATAAAAATGATCTAGTGAGATTTAATCAATTATATGCTGCAAGCATCTGTGAATTCTATAATTTTTTTCCCAGAATGGAAAATCAACAACAGAACCCTTGAGCTCAGAGATAATCTAATCTAACCCCTGAGTTTTACAGACAAGGATGCTGAGACCTGGGGGGGTTTCGTGACTTGGGGAGATAACACAGCTGCTCTCTGATGCTGTGGGTCCCCTGGCATTATGGCTCTAACAGAAGCCAGGTTTACAGTCTGTGTGCCTCTTGTGGTGCAAATCATATTAGCCGGGAAAACAAAGTACTGACAAATCCAGTAAACAAAACAGCCATTAGGAAAACAGGATTAGCACGGGGCTCAAAGAAGCCTAGGGGCAGTACATTTTATGATGTGAGAGGATGTTAGAGTCTTTGATCCCCAGTCGCATACTCAGCGGTTGCATGACCAAGGGCACTCAACTGCTCACTTCACTCTGCTGCAAATTGAGCTTAATTGCAGGGCAGCCATCATAGAGCTCCTGTAAGATTAAACTCGATTGGCTTTTAGATGAGATTGTACTTTTAGCTGGCTCTATGGAATCCGCCGTCTCTGTTGTTTCTATGTTCTATTCTTGTTGCTTGCGATTCTTTTATTCTAAAAATGGAGCAACCCAAATTCATAGACCAGCTATGATTTCACAATCCCCAAAATGGTAAAATTCTTGTGTTCTAATCTTGTGCTCCACCCCCCACCCCCCTTATTCATGAATTTTACTCACCCGTTTGCTGACTTCTATGTCTGGAAAGTTCTGTTAAGACATTATTCTTACATGTTCACTGCAGTATTTGAAAGATTTAAGAGGTATTAAATAGTAAACTTGTTCATAATTATTTATGCTTATTAGTAACTTATTAAACTTATTAGCTTTTGTAACAAGGTTTGCAGGTACAATCAGACGGTAGACTGTAAAATCTTTAAGGAAAAGAATATTATCCCTTCTATGCTTTTCTCACAGTAGCTGGAGGCATGTAATAGATGATCGTTGAATAAGTAATAGAATGAATAGAGAAATAATTAACTACCTGTTTATTACTCATTAATATTGATGTAGTCTTATTTTTTTCTAGTATGTATTTTCCATTCATCTTCTATGTACTATCATTTTGGTTCATGTCTTTTGTTAAAAAATTAGTTAAGGCAATAATGCTACAATGCTGGACATTCTTAATCCCTGAACTCAATATCTCTGTTCTACCAGAATAGATTTATGCTGGCTACAGTCCCACATCCTGTCTTGATTAAGAGCACGGGTCATCCCGGGCATTAGAGTTGGGAAAAAAGCAGATTAGGGACATCCCAGAGTGAGTTGAAACAATAAACTTGCAAAGTATGTGGGACTAGGTCTCAGGCTTGAAGTGACATCAGTGAGTGTCAGACTCCAGTGTGGACTGGTCTAAAAAAGCTGCCAATTGGTTTTCTTTCTAATTGTGAATCTGCTTTCTTTTTATCCTTAGCCATCTTAATTAATGCACTTTTAAACTTTATATTTGTCTGAATATTCATTGTTTTTCTTTTTGCCCCTCACTTTCTGTTTTTGGCCTTTTCCTTTATCATACACATGATAAAAGTTTCTTCCAGCTTTGTTTTCTGTCCCTTAAAGCCCCTAAGAATATTCACAAAGTACGATTACTTTGTGAAAGAAATGTTGCAAAAATCAGATGAGGTTTACAATCATTTTGGAGCTGGAGTAGGACCAAGAGTTAGTCATGTATAGAAAAAAAGTTTATTTACTGCTATCTGAGAAATAACTACTAAGTCTACTGTTCCCTGTGATTTTTCCAAGAAAAGTAAGTGAAAGTTGCTCAGTCGTGTCTGACTCTTTGTAACCCCAATGGACTATACAGCCCATGGAATTCTCCAGGCCAGAATACTGGAATGGGTAGCCTTTCCCTTCTCCAGGAGATCTTCCCAACCCAGGGATCAAACCCAGGTCTCCTGCATTGCAGGAGGATTCTTTACCAGCTGAGCCACAAGAGAAGCCCAAGAATACTGGAGTGGGTAGCCTATCTCTTTTCCAGGGGATCTTCCCGACCCAGGAATCAAACCGGGTCTCCTGAATTGCAGGTGGATTCTTTACCAACTGAGCTATCAGGGAAGCCCTTTTCAAGAAAGGGATTTATAATTACTAAGAAATTAAGTGTATGTCTTCTATTACTTCTAGAAAAAAATAATTATTACCTCCATTTGACAGGAGGCTCTGTGAATGTTCAGAAAACATAGAAGCATAGTGAAATAAAAAATTTTAAAGAGCCTAGTTGTTCAAACAATTGAACATCTAAACTCTTCAGTTCAGTTCAATTCAGTTGCTCAGTCATGTCTGACTCTTTGCAATCCTATGGACTACAAGACACACATCATTTTTCAAACAAGAACTTCAAGAATTTGTTTGATATGCAGGAAAAGGTAGAGAGTCAGCACCTCTGTGACCCTAGTCACGTGTCTTTCTCTAATACCGCTTTATAGATAAACTCATAGCTTTCTCTTAAGACATGGATTAGTTTACTGAAATTACTTCTTTAAAATATCTATTTGTATTTCTGTTTTCTAACTTTCCAATTGTCTAATTTAGATCTGGTTCATTTGAAGAATTTTACTTTTTATTCCAGAAAACTTTATTTGGTTATTACTGAATTTATTACCTCAGTCAAGTTCCCCTTTTTATGTTCACATCTGATTTATGGGCAATAGCCAGATGCAAGTGCTGCTAATTTCTCAACTGCTTTCTTCCAAGTTCTCATTAGCATTTAGTTAAGGTAATGCATGGCCATTACCATTTACACAGTACTAAGAAGATGAGTGCATGGCAACCCACTCCAGTGTTCTTGCCTGGAGAATCCCAGAGACGGCAGGGCCTGGTGGGCTGCCGTCTATTGGGTCGCACAGAGTCGGACACGACTGAAGCGATTTAGCAGTAGCAGCAAGAAGATGAGTGCAATTGGCAATGTAGGCAATTCAAGGGGAGAGTGGAGAAATTCATCCAAAGCTGTGGAAAATGTGATGTAGGGAAGCAGGTGGTAAAAGGCGACTGCGGAGGGGTGCTAATTGATTGTCCTTGGAGATGCAAATGGAGAATTTATGATGATGAAATCTCTTAGTGAGAGGCCAGAATGTTATAAGAACAAGGAGGAGGCCCGGGTAGCTTGAGGGGAAAGAGCAAAGGGGAAGAATAATAAGGGTTGACACCAGAGACAGGCAACAGGATCATTCTAGCGTCTGTATGAAAAATAGGCTATTGGCAAAAAAGCTGAATCAAGGATAAACAGTACATTGCAATAATGCAGGGCAGAAACGAGAGTGGCATGAATCTGGGGTCAGTGGTCAGATACTGAGTAGAGTTTCAAAGCAGAGCCAAACAGGATTTGCTGATACATAAGGTGTGGAAATGGAAAGAAATAGAGAATCCATTCTTTATTTATTGAGTCAATATATGTGTCAGACATTGAGCTAAGTAGCTTGGCCTAGAAATATGAAAAAGCACAGTTCCTGCTCTTAAGGAGAAGATGACCTAGTACATTTTTTCCCCCAAACATTTTGACTGCAACAGTAAAAAATAAATTTCATCTTGTGATCCAGTATGTCTCTATACACATCAACATAACTGAAATGAGGTTTCAATAAACTATATTTATCCATGTAATGAAAAACTTTAATGTAAAACATAATTTTAATAATATAAAAATAGCGTTCTTTTTATTCTATTCTATTTAATTTATTCTATTTAATTTAAAAAAAGATACTGGTCACAATGCATTAAGTCAGCGGTTCTCACACACTTTGGTCTCAGGAACTCTTTACACTCTTAAATATTAACAAGACCCTAAAAACTTTTGTTTACATGGCTACATCTATTGATTTGCTATACTGTAAATTAAAATAGATAACTAAAAAATATCTACTTGATCTAAAATGACAATAATAAGCCTAATATAGGCCAACATAGTTCATTTTTCATGAAAAATATTCTTAAGGAAACTTACGCAAAAATTAGTGAAAAGACATTGTTTTACATTTTTGAAAATCCCTTTAATGTATAAGACAGCTAGACTTTCATATCTGTTTCTGTGTTCAGCTGGTTGAGACGTGTTTAAATCGAAGTGCAGGTGGCCCTTGAACAAGGCAGAGGTTAATCTGCACTTAGCTTACAGTCGGCCCTCCTTATTTGCAGTTCTTCTGCATCCATGGATCCAGTCATCCATGGACCATGTAGTAGTATTGTCTTTACTGTCGAAAAACATGTATGTAATTGGATCCTCAAAGTTCAAACCCGTGTTGTTCAAATATAGACATGTATATGAAGAAATATATGTATATGAAGAAAGTCTGGCTTTATACAGATACGTAGCTAGAAAAGGGAGGAGTATTTTAACAGGCTTTTAAAAGTAATCATGATTATGTTTTGTTACTACACCAAAATTCGGTGGTTGATATTAATAGTTTCCTAAAGGTCACTTGCATCATGAAATCTGAAACCGTGTCAATGAACTTATAGTACATTTTCATTTAAATCCACTGGCTTGTCTTGCACCTTAAATGGATCTTTTACCCATGCTTGATTTTGGAATGTCATGCATTAGTCATTTGGAAAATACTGGTTCACTGAGTTATAAAGATTTTCCAGATGGTTTATACATTTCATTATATAATATCTGAAAATTGTATTTGTTAATATCACCACCTATTTCATCAGAAAAGTGGTGCTGGCCTTGTGGATCTCCAGAAAATATCCTGGGACCCCTCTTCTGCCAGGGTTCCACAGATCACACCTTGGGAACTACAATGCTAAGTTGGTTTGGCAACACACTAACAGGTAGCAAACCAGTTTTACACAGAGAACATGCTAAAGCAGGAAAATTTTAAAAAGCAAGAAGTCTGAAGGAAATGAAGGGAATATCATTAAACTAGATTTTAGTTTTATCCCCACCAACTAAGGTCATGGCTAATAATTGAATGAGAGGGAATTCGATTTAAGTTTATCCAGTTTCAAAGACCATGTTTTTTCTAATGTAAATGCCATCCTTATACAGGAAATTGTTGTGGAAAAAATCATTTTTTTTTTCCAACAAATATTTACTTAGTATCTGCTATAAGCCAGAAGCTATTTTATTATTGGGATTCTTCTTATTCTAGGTATCATAACAGGCAAAATCTGTTATTAGTCTACTGGTGTGCTGTGTTCCCAGTCGTGTCCGACTCTTTGTGACTGCATGGACTGATCCCACCAGGTTCCTTTGTCTATGGAATTCTCCAGGCAAGAATATTGGAGTGGGTTCCTCCTCCCGGGGCTCTTCCTGAGTCAGGGATCAAATCCTAGTCTCCTGCGTTTCCTGCATTGCTGGGTGCATTCTTTATTACTGTGCTGCCTAGGAGAAGAGAGTCCAGTGGTAGCAATATATATATATATATATATATATTTTAATAGATAAAAAACAAACAATAAAATATTTTAGGTAGTATTGAAGTCTATGATGGGAGTATGGAAAAGTAAGAGCAGTATTATCCAGAGCCCATGCTTTAAAGGCCTTCACTTTTAAAGTAAAGGCTCTTTAGCCATACCTCTGGTGGTGCTAGTGGTAAGGAATCTACCTGCCAATGGAGGAGACACAAGAGATGCAGTTGTGAACATTCCTAGGACGATTTCTGGAAGCAAGGAGGCTGTACTTGGCTGTCCATCAGAGCATGAAATCTTTCTTGGTGCAGGATGAAGTAGAATGGGGAGGAAGGTGGGCATGTGGCAAGAGATTCCATTTAAACACTGCTTTGTCCTGTAAATGTTAAGGATGGGTCTGAATAAAGGGATAGAAGAGACTGGGTACATGGTTTGGAATCTACTTGTAGTCAGGTGGGTCAGTAGGTTACTTTTGAACATAGACTAGACATACTTGCAGAGGCCCTATCTCATATCAAACCAAACACATTTAAAGACTACACATTAAAGATTAACTTTTTCTATAAAATTTTTAGAGGTTTTTAGGGACTTCCCTGTTGGTCTAGTGGTTAAGAATCTGCCTTGAAGTGCAGGGGATACAGGCTCAATCCCAGATCAGGGAACTGAGATACCATATGCCCTAGAGCAACAAAGTCCGTGTACCACAACTGGAGAGCCTGTGCACACAACGAAGATCCGGCATGTTGCAACTAAGAGCTGACGCAGCCAGGAAAAATTTTTAATATTTTTAGAGGTTTTTTACAGTTTTGTTTATCATAGAATTTGACCATGAGAAACTCCCTTAATTTGCAATTGGCTATGATTTTATTTCTTGGCAATTATTACGTATACTTGGAATTCTTGTGAACAGGAAAAATAAACAAATTATGTGGAAACACAATGCAATTTTCTTTGATTCCTTAAATAAGATTTTTAAAAAACTGATACCATATGTTTTGCAATATTTAAACATTTATTAATTTTGAATTTGAGGTTTTCTGTTATTTTCTAATAATATTTCCAAGTTTTGTATATTTTCTTAGGTCCTTGGAAAAGCTTATTGTGTTTAATAATTTGAGCTCTCATAGCATTATTTGATAGCGGAGGTCCTAGAATTAGACTGTATTGTCCCGTACAGTAGTCACTAGACACATGTGCTTTTTAAATTAAAAGTAAAATGGAAAATTCAAGTCCTCAGATGCACTAGCCATATTTCAGGTTTCTAGGATGATGCTGATCCAGGTCAATCATAGTCCTGGAAGTGCAGACACTGATCTGTCTTCAGACTATAAATCAAGTTAGTTATAAAGGGTTGAAAATTCTCTCAACTGGGTTGTAAAGCAAAGGAGTGTGAAGGAGACAGAAAATGCTTGCAGACTGTATTGGAGGAAGGTCTCCAAACCAAGTACAAATGAAACAGAGCTGAGTGCAAAGTGAAAGAAAGACTGGAAGAAAATGTAAAGTAAAGTGGGTAGAAATGGTGATACTGATTAAAAAAACAAAACAAAACAAAACAGGACTTTGAGAACATGTGGCATGTACGAAAATAAGAGCCAATTTAGTCAAAGACTAGAAACTCTGATTCAGGTATCTGTCTGCTGCACTGAGAGGAAGGAGCAGATCTCTCCAAGATAATGCAGAGGAAACAACAGTAGAATCTGGCAACTGGTTAAGTGTGATAGAGAAAAAAAAAAAAAAAAAAAGGCTTCTAGGAGACAGAAGAGAATGGAGAGATGATTCTACAGAGTTAGTGCAATTGAGAAGGGTCCTGTCTGTGAGACTGGACAACCCTTGGGAGGAAATGGAGACTTGAGTGTTTATTCTTTTCAACTGAGAGGGTAGGCAGAGGGTGTCACCATCAGAAAACAGGAAGAAATGTGGGACTTGATGGGGCTGGGGGTCAGTGGGTAAATCATTGACAAAAAAAAAAAAAACAAACGATAGTTGCAGACCTGAAGCAGATGGGCTTTCTCAAGGAAGGAAGAAGAAGGAAAAAAAACAAAAACAAAAAAAAAAAACCAAGTGAAACCAGTAATCCTTGTTTGGAGGGTACTCAGCTCAGTAAAAGGAAAGAAAAGCCATGCCAAAAGGAATGTGTAATAAATAGTCAGTGAAGGTAACAGTCCAGAAGAGGAACAGTTCTAAAGGCCAGTAGGGAGATCTAAGGGTAAAGGAATGACATAGAGAACCACAGGTAGGAAAAACTTTGAGATTAGAATGAAAACGAATAGACTTAGACCTATATCAACCTGAAAACCCATCTTATAGTGCTTGAATATGAGGGCAAGAAAATGTCTTAATCCAAGGGCATGATGAACCACATAGAAAATTCTAGAATTAGGACTTTTTGTTGCACAAAAGGATGTGCACACTGATTTATGGGATGACAGCAGAGGGTATATGATTCTGTAAGCCAGTGTTTAAAAGGCAGAGGCATATATTTACAGTTAGTAAGAACAACTAAGACTGTAGAACAGTCTTGTTTCCTGAGCACACCTCTTGAGCATAAGTATCTTGTAGTTTCAGTTGCATCCGATTCTTTGCAACCCCATAGGCTGTAGCTAGCCAGGCTCCCAGGCTCCTCTGTCCTTGGGATTCTCCAGGCAAAAATACTGCAGTGGGTTGCCATTTCCTCCTCCAGGGGACCTTCTTGACCCTTCAAACCCGTGTCTCCCGCATTACCAGGTGGGTTCTTTACTACTAGTGCCACTGGGAAGCCCACGAACTCATTTAAGCTCTGATGTGTGTCATGTAAAGGCGACTCTGCTCTTTCATTTAAATTGATGATGAAGTAACTGAAATAAGAAGATGATTGTTTGTCTGGGACTATCATCTCCATCTATTGTGGCCCTACTACTGCTTCTCTTCACATTCCTAAGGCTGCATGCAAGGCTTTGCTCCCTATTTCCCTTCCAGTTATAACCAGGTTTTATCTGCTTTTTTTTTTTTTAACCCACTATCAAATTTTGTTGAAGTGAATCTAATTGCCCTAGAAGTATGTAATGCTTTAAAAGTTCACCACTGACCAGAAAAGAAGAGAAAGAAAAGAGTTTTCAAATGTGTTTTCGTGACTGTGTTCCCAAGTCAGAAAATTATTTTTTGGGTCAAATCTTACGCCTTACTCCTAGTGTAGATTTTGTGTTTCTCTAATCTTAAAGAGGCTGTTTTATTACAGAAGGAAAGGAAGATTTTGGGTTCCACTTGATAGCAGCAGACTTTGGAGTAATAATGGAAACTTACATGTAGATGAAGCTACACTTTACTAGTAGTTTCCACATAAAACCCTTTGAGAAAAATATATTTCTTTTTTGTTAAGGTGTAGCTGATTTAATGGCACCCCACTCCAGTACTCTTGCCTGGAAAATCCCATGGACGGAGGAGCCTAGCGGGCTGCAGTCCAGGGGTCGCTAAGGATGAGACATGACTGAGCGACTTCACTTTCACTTTTCACTTTCATGCATTGGAGAAGGAAATGGCAACTCACTCCAGTGTTCTTGCCTGGAGAATCCCAGGGACGGGGGAGCCTGGTGGGCTGCTGTCTATGGGGTCGCACAGAGTCTGACACGACTGAAGTGACTTAGCAGCAGCTGATTTAAAATGTTATAATTGATGCTTTTTAGCTGTGGTGCTAGAGTTGAGAGTCCTTTGGACTGCAAGGAGATCCAACCAGTCATTCCTAAAGGAAATCAACCTTGAATATTCATTGGAAGGACTGATGCTGAAGTTGAAGCTCCAATACTTTAGCCACCTGATGCGAAGTACTGACTCATTAAAAAAGATCCTGATGTTGGGAAAGACTGAGGGCATGAGGAGAAGGGGAAGACAGAGGATGAGATAGTTGGATGGCATCACCGATTCAATGGACATGAGTTTGAGCAAACTCTGGGGGATAATGAAGGTCAGAGAAGCCTGGCATGTTGCAGTCCATGGGATCGCAAAGAGTTGGACATGATTAATAACTGAACAACATAATATGTAATATAATTTTTATAAATTATAGTCCACTTAATGGCTTTATTCTGTCTTGTTCAATATATTCTTGTACATTATTTGTTTTCTATGTTGTAGCTTGTGCTTCTTAATCTCCTGCCCTGATCTTGCTCCTCCCTCCACCCATATTTCCAAACTGGTAACCACTGGTCACCACTAGTTTTCCTGAGTATTTCATTTAACAGTAGGACTCCCTAGATATATTGAGAGAGAGAAAGGGTAGGAGAAAGTGGGGGAGGAAGGGAACAACTGAACAATTGTAAGGAATTTTTGAGCTAGGTAAATACCAACAACACCTCAAGTAGGCTGAAGGTCTCAAATGGCTGAGACCTTCAGGCTACTGCTTAAAGGATCTGAACGGTACTAATGTGGAAGTATTAAATGTTGCAAGTTCAAGATAGAGGGAGAGAGAATCATCTAGACAAGAAGGCAAATGATCCATCTGGCTCCACGAATTCATTTATTTATTTATTTTTCTGTTATTGTGTGGAAAACATTTTGGCACATTTTTCTGCCTTACACTAAATGCCCACATCTGCACCAACTGAAGATTTCCTACTTTCACTATGAACAAAAACAAGGTGGGAATGGGAATGGAGAGAGAAAGCGTTTTTCACCATAAATCGCCCTGGGCTTGCTATAAACCCTAAATCTTTTAAGGAGTGAAGTTTGCTTTGAACAATGCTTGTAAGATGGGAATACCAGTGTGTCACAATGTAAGTCGTGTGTTTGACCAAAAGAACAAGGCAAAACAACACACATCAAAGCAAAAGCAACTAAGAACAAATTACACAATAATGCTCGTTTCTCTTAAAAAATTTTTCCTGATCCAATTTCATATGACAATTCCTACCTTTCTATTTTTGGCTGTTTGTGGGGGCGGTGGGGGAGTGGGTCTGGTCTTTTTTTCTTCCTTGAAAGAACCTGACAGGAAATGATTCTTACCAGTAAAGTCAAAGGAGGCGTATTTACATAGTTCCTCATGATGTGATCAGGAAATCCTGTTGCAGAAAAAAAGTTGCAGAAAAAGGAAGGAGAAAAATGAAGTCTGCTTATGTTTTCTTAAACTTCTCCTGCCCCACCCCTGGAGCCATTCAAAATATAAGAATGGTCACATGTGTATGTATGGCTGAGTCTCTTCACTGTTCACTTGAAACCATCACAACACTGTTAATCCGCTACACCCCAATAGAAAATATTTTTGGTGTTAAAAAATAAATAAATAAAATTAAAAAAAAAAAACAGTCTCACTTTTTTTTTTGAACCATAGATGTCAGCACCAAAGTTCATACTTCTGGGTTTGCTTGTCTCTTGTTGAAAAGCTAAGAAAGTGGAGGTTTCAGATGCAATTCCCCTCATTTCTAGATCTGTCCAGTCTCAACAGGGATGGCTGAATGTCTGTGGGCAGGAGAAGGCATTCCAGCTTTGCAGGTTTCTAATCTCTCTCCTGACATGCCATCAGGTCTCCCGCTGACGTCTGTGAGCTGTGCGTCAAAGGCCCAGAGTATCCAGGCTCTGTGATCTCTCTCCTGAATGACAGCGACGCTGCCAGCCAGGAGGGGGCTGTCACTTCAGATTCCACAGCAACTTGAGCGGCTGCAGCTGCCGCCTGAGGGAAAACCAGATGCACCAATATTTTGAATGTGCTGTCAGGTTTGCTAGGAATGTACAGACTTGTTGCAGTTGTTTTGTGGGACTCTGGTATTTGAAATCTGTCACAAAGCCAATTCCAATTTGGGTAATAATGTGATAACTCTGAGCACTGGGTGCCAGGTACTAAATTTTACTTGAGAGTTCACACATTCTTACTGACAAGTTCTGTGAACCCCATGTTATAAATAGGGAAACTCCCAGCATTGCTAAGGACACATGGTGAGTCAGTTCTATAAATGGTCATCTGGCAGCACATCGATTCTCCTGTAACTTTCAACCGTTTGCGTTCGTGTAACATATTCTATCCCGGGAGGGGTGGGGGCTTTTTGTTACCACCTGGGAATGAAGAATTAGCAAGTTAAATCACTTGCTCTAAGCACATTTTATTTGGAAGGAGGCACTATTATAGCAATTCAGAGACAAAACCACACCTTTTATATTACACGTATTTGTCTGTGGTCAATATCAGGTAATAGAAGGGCACACACTCCCAAATTCCCTTTCTTTGTAAAGAAGGCACTTTGCACTTTCCTGATGAGATTTTCTCTTCCTATAGCCGTTTCCCCAAATTTGCTGGGGGTTCTTTGGTCACTTTAGAAAGTGTGAGCATGACAATTTAAGATTATATATCACAGAGTTCACAGCTTTAAGAGCCATATTTCTTCCTTGCTCTATTGACTGGTTGATTCTCAACCTAAATGATATTTGATCCTTTGGGAACTTCGTTGCATTCTTTAATCATTACGGATTCTCATTAAACAAAAGCACAAGGAGAAGAAATTGAAGACCTAATTTGATGAATTTCCACTATAGGAGAGAACTTCCACTTTAAGGAAGAGAACATGGGCCTATTGCATAAGCAAGGATGCTGTTTTCCATGTTTTCCCATTTTCATTGTATCTTTGGCACATGGAGCAGTGCCTGGCCTGAAGTAGGGCCTAAATAATAATAAAATTGATTATATATTAATCAAAGGAAAGCATGAATGAATGAATAAACGGATGAATACATTGCAGACTTTCAAGAGGAGTTTTTGATGTTATTCTGGGAAGAAAAAAGAAGACTGGGCAAACTCAGTGATTTCATTTTTCCTCCCTTTTATTAACATCAGTGTATATTGCCTGCAGTAGAGCGGTTAAGATAAGATCTCTGCTCTCAAGCCATTTTCGTAACAGTTACTGATTCTGGTAAAACAACTGGCTTAGGGCCTCAGTCCTAATGTCAGAGCTATACCACTATTCCTTAGTAAATATTCTTGTATGCTGTTCTCAAGTTCAGAAAACATGAACTTTGCACCTTGCATCATCATATTTTATTTGGAGTTTCCTTCAGTTCCAATTCTTTCTATCTACGTGGTGTTCTATTAGTATTGTTGTTTAACTGAATTATTAAATTTCAAAAACATATTTTTAAAGACAGTTTAATATTTCTAGATTATAAATAGCTTTTTCATTACTTTTTGCTAAAAAAAAAGGATGTTTAGAGCATTCTAGAAAGTTCCTTATCACTGAACTCTTTTACATGGACATTAATAATGTGTCCCAACTGTATATTTATTTTGACTCTCAAGCTTAGTTGCTGTGTGTCTTTTACTGATCCTCAGTTTTCTCATGCAGAAAATGGAGATGATATTTACCTTTGGAAGAGTTAGTAACTTTAAGAGAACCCATATAAAAACACTGAAAATTTCTGCACATTGTAAGTACTCTGCCCAAAGTTGCCAATTTTTAGTATTGTATTTGATTTTAATAATTAAATGAGTGTTTCATCCCTGGGTCAGGAAGACCCCCTGGAGCAGGGCATGGCAAACCCACTCCAGTATTCTTGTCTGGAGAATCCCATGGACAGATGGAGCTTGGCAGGCTATAGTCCATGGGGTCGCAAAGAGTTAGAGACGACTGAAGTGACTTAGCACGCATGCATTTATATGGGGCGTAAATGACAGAGACACTGCAAATGAATAATACATTGACTTTGCTCTCAAGTAGAAACAGTCCCAGCACCTAAATAAATGAATCATAATGCAAACCTGTGATAATAATAAATGAATAAAGTGCTTAGGAACATAGTGGTTGACTTCATCCTAGGATACACCAGGAAGACTTTCTACAGAATGGAATTTTTTTTCAGGCTTGCAGAATGGGTATACATATATCAGGCAAAGAAAAGGGTATCATTTTATGCAGTGAATATACATGAAATAGAAGTTCAGAATGACCAGAACCTTCAATGATGGTTCTATCAAAGTGGAGTTTGGAGACAGGTGGTTGAATAAGTGAGAAAAACTTGTTGAAGAAAGATGTGAAGGAACTTGTATGGTAAGGGAGGAATTTGATTTAATTTTCTGTAATTAGATCTATGTTTTAGAAAATTAACTCAAGAGGTAGTATGAATGATAGCATGGTGGTTAGCATCTGAGTCACCAGGGAAGCCCCCTCTACCATGCTGCGGCCGCTGCTGCTAAGTCGCTTCAGTCGTGTCTGACTCTGTGCGACCTCATAGACAGCAGCCCGCCAGGCTCCACCGCCCCTGGGATTCTCCAGGCAAGAACACTGGAGTGGGTTGCCATTTCCTTCTCCAATGCATGAAAGTGAAAAGTGAAAGTGAAGTCGCTCAGTCATGTCCGACTCCTAGCGACCCCATGGACTGCAGCCTACCAGGTGCTCCTCCGTCCATGGGATTTTCCAGGCAAGAGTACTGGAGTGGGTTGCCATTGCCTTCTCCCCCCTCTACCATAATGGTACCCTAATCTAGGACTTCCAGCTCCCAGGACTGTGAGAAATAAATTTCTGTTGTTTATAAGCTAAAACAAACAAACAAAAAAAAATGGACAGAATCTAAAGTTAGATGAAGAGGAAGTCAGTCACTCAGTCCTGTTGGACTCTGCAACCCCATGGACTATAACCTGCCAGGCTCCTCTGTCCATGGGATTCTCCAGGCAAGAACAGTGAAGTGTGTTGACATGCCCTCCTCCAGGGGATCATCCTGACCCAGGGATCAAACCTGGGTCTCCTGCATTGCAGGCAGATTCTTAACCATCTGAGCCACCAGGGAAGCCCAATCTAGAGCTAGATGGCTTGGATTAAAATCTTGCCTCTACTCTTTACTAGTTCATGACTTTAGGGCAAGTTACAGCAACTCTGTGTGCCTCAGTTTTCCCGGATATAACATGGGGATAGTAAAAACACATGCTTTACAAAGTTATGGTGAGGTATGAGTTAAGCTATGCTTAGAACAGTGCCTGGCATGTAATAAGCATTATAAATAAATGCTGGTTAAACAATAATATAAAATAGAGAGAATGAAAGCAGTGAATGAATGAATTAAACCCAGGTGGGATGCTGGTGAGGATCAGCTCTCAGACTCAGTCATTTTAGTGGACTGCAGTAATGCAGAAGGAAATTTGTCTGGTTCAAAACATAGAGAAATTTGAATAAAACAACAATATTTCTTAAAACAAGGGTGAACTTGAAACCACTGATTGGGGGCTAATACACAAAAACCCATGGTAATTTTCCAACTTGATCTAGGTCCTATTGCTGGGGACTGGAACCAGACTGAGGTGAAGCAGACATAAAAACACAGAGAGCTGAATTTAAGCTATCGATATAAAGCTAGAAGCATTGAAAAGAGGCTTAAGATATTAATATGAAAATGGGGCCAGAAAAATCTATCTATGGCCTGGAGGATGTGACAAAAATATTCTTATTCTATATAATTCTACAGATGGAAAAAAGTGCCACATGTAAAACAAATAGGTATGCAAAACAGCTGTGAGGTACTAATGAATATTGCCTACAATGTATAGAGATTTTACTCTAATGAAATGAATATAAAAATGTTTATGAACAACCCGACTATGTACTATATAAGAAACACACTTCAAATTCAATGCCATGGGTAGTTTGAAAGTAAAAAGGTAGATAAAGATATTCCACACCAATATTCATTGATTAAAAAGGAGTGGTTCTATTCAAATCTGATAAAGTATATTTCAGAACAATAAAAATTGCTAGAGAAAAGGAGGGACATTATGTAATGATAAAAGGATAAATTCACCAGGAAGACATAACAAATTGAATTGTGTACATAGCAAACAATACATATGAAGAAAAAAATCATGAAACAAAAATAAACAGACTGAAAAGTAGACAAATCCAAAATTTGTTCATAGATAGCTGAACAATATAATCAAACCAGCAAATCTAACTGACATATATAGAGCATTTAACTCAGCAATCAAACCTCCGTGGAAAAGTAGCTGAGACAGACTATATCTTGGGGTATAAAACACCAAATTGAAATCATATAGAGTATATTTCCTGACCATAATGAAATCAAACTAGAGATCAAAAACAAAGACAATAGAAATACCTTCAAACACAGAAATTAAACAACACACTTCTAAAAATTCATGGATCAAAGAGGAAGTCTCGACAGAAACAACAACAAAAAGCACAGAATGACAATGAAAATACAGCATATCAAAATGCTATATGAGATGTCATAAAAGAAGTTCTGAGAGGGGAATTTATAGCATTAAACGCTTGCATGAGAAATGAAGAAAGTTTTCAAATTAGTAATTTAAGTTTCTACATCAAGAAACTAGACAAAGAAGACCAAATTAAATCCAAAGCAGCAGCAGAAGTAAGATAATACAGAGCATAAATAAATAAAATTGAAAATAGGAAAATGATAGAAAAATTAGTGAAACAAAAAGTTGCTTGTTCAAAACAAATAAAAAATAAAAATAAAATGGATGAACCTCTAGCAGGCTTCCCTGGTGGATCAGCGGTAAAGAATCTGCCTAACTTGAATTTAGTATGGAGTAGATGAAGACCAATATTAAGAGTTAAAAGTTTTTGTTTTTGTCCAGACTCCTAGAGGATCATATGATAAACTGTGGCATAATGGTTTAGTTATATAAAAGCTCTTGATTACACTGCAACAAGTGAGTATTTTATCCTGACAAATAGATCTTAGAAAGAATTTATTTTTAGAGAATAGAAGAAATAAGTTAGTTTCTTTCGGACAGCTATTAACTTATTCTCGATAGGGTAGAGCACATTACTAGAGTTCTTAATGGTTGATGGTAAGGAAGCATTCACTAGTCAGTTTATTTTCCTTTTCAGTTTTGCTCAAACAAAATGGGTTATTTTTGTAAAAATTCTACTGAATTTTAACCAGTAATGAATGAAGGGGATGTCCTCACTTATTTATACATTAATATACTATGTCAGTGTCAATAAACTTATAACTTCACTATTAGTTTACTATTTACCAGATTTTCTATTTTCTAGGATAAAATTGTAATGATAATATAGAAACCTGTCTGAAATAATAGAATTGGAAATTGTGATACTTGTTTTTGTTGCTAAGTCATGTCTGACTCTTTTGTGATCTCATGAACTGTAACCCACCAGGCTCCTCTATCCATGGGATTTTCCAGGCAAGAATACTGGAGTGGGCTGCCATTCCCTTCTCCAGGGGATCTTCCCAGCCCAGGGATGGAACCCGCATCTCCTGCATTGGCAGGCAGATTCTCTACCACTGAACCACCGGGGAAACCCCATTGCAGTAATTTGACTAATCTTAAAAAAAAAAATTGCAATGCTTAGATACTCAAATTAACAGAGCTGGCACATATGTAAAATCAATGCATTTACCAACTTGTTAAAATGTATTAAGAGTTGGAACTCTACTGCAAAAAATGTTTAAGCACACTTTCTGCTTTGGAACATATTTGAGCAGTAAAGGGCAATGGTTAAGAATTCTGGCTTTTGTGGTCAAACATATCTGCTCTGTGATCACTAGTTGTGTGGTTTTGAGTCAAAGTAGACTTTTCACACCTTCGTGGGTACAAAGATAACAGGAGGAGTAATTTGTCTTAAAAAATTCTGATAATTGAATCAAGCCCAGCTTGTGATATACAGTGCCTGATAAACTACTCAAACAGTGTTAGGTTTTACTAGAATTTATCATTGCCTCCGTGGTACCATAATACTGTCAACTATTGGTTCTACATACGAGAAAGCTTTTACATGGAAATCTGATTAATAGAGTTTTCTATATGTATGTGTAAGTAAGACTTTAATGATGAAGTTGTTGTAAAATTAGAAAATAAGACAGCCATTTATATTAAGTTGCTGTGTTACAGGCACTGGTGAAGAATTTTCACATATTTTATTTCATATTTCCCATGTATTATCTCACTTTGTGTGCAGAAGAGCCATGTAGGATAGCAATATTCTTTTCATTTCAGAATTGAGATTAGAAAATTTCTGTTTCAAGAGTTACAGATACATAGCCACAAAATCATATTCAAATATCCTAAATCCCTAGTTTTACTGTCTGGTAGAAAACATGATTAAGCCATAGTACTGATTGAATGGAGATTAACTTGGATACTTCTGCTTGTTTAACTGATTGAAGCAGGTCATGACACAATCTTCTCCTGCTGTTGTGTATGTGTATGACTGTGCTGGAAATGTCATAAAATAATTATTGTCATAAAATGTCATAAAATAATTATTCATAGTTTTTAGTTGATTTACAATAAATTGTCAATATATAGTTACAAGGTCTAACTGATGAAATTATATGATAGATGGATAGATGATAGATATAGCTACTAGGAAAAGTAAGAGGCAGTCTGGCTTTATCATAAATGGATAAAAGACTCATTTTGCTAAGAATCAAGGAATCTGGGCATTTGTAAAGCCTCAGGAAACTGCCCCTAAACTTTAGCAACCAGGAGAAGTGAAATTAGCAGAAGGATGAAACAGAGGGGAAAATGATCCCCTTATCCACAATTCTCAAACGTTTTTAAACATCAAAAATGACATATCATAATATACTGAAATCTTTTAAGCATTTGTTTTTTAAATATATGAGTGAACATGCTATTTTATAAACATGCATCGAAAGGAAGCATTTCGTGTTAATAAAATTAGAGTTTATATTGCACTTGAAAAAATCATTCAATATTTAAATATTTGGGTGAAGACAGAGTTTTTGATATTTTTTTGGATTTATTATACAATTTAGGTATTTTGGGTTTGGAATTTGCATATTAAAATTTGCTATTTCATATTGAAAATTTGATATTGCATATTTAAAATATTGATATTTCAATATTTCCGTATTGAAAATTTGTTAGTTTTAGCCCCAAGGCTGAAGTTTGTATTCCAGTCTTTGTACGCCCTCTTCTGGTTACTGGCAAGTATAAAAAATTCTGAATTTTATCAATGGATTCCAAGATTTGTATCAACATTTTTATATTTTTATACTTAAATTTCTGAAATATGGCAGTAAATCACCACTTCTGATAGTTGGTGATTGACCAGTTGACCTTAAATAGAGTGTATGATGATCAGAAACGATCTGTGTGCCCCAGAGACCTCTAAGAGGCTTACTTCTGGAAGCCAAGATGCTTTGAATCTCAGGGGTCAAATGGGAACACCATATGGGAAGAGGAAGAAAGAAGGAAGAAAACAGATGTAATTAGGCAGTTGTTACATGTAAAGTGAAGTCCTAGGTATTTCCGAGCCATCATCTCAAACAGATCAATAGTTGCTGTTTTGACAAGAAGGAAATTGAGGCACAAAAAGCCTAAGTGATTTTCCCAAGATTACATAACTGGTAAAGCCAGACATCTGACACCTTCTTGACTTAAGTCCTGTTCTCTCTTCATTAATGGGCTTCACTGGTGGCTCAGACAGTAAAGAATCTGCCTGCAATGAGAGAGACTTGGGTTCGATCCCTGCGTTCGGAAGATCCCCTGGAGAAGGGAATGGCTACTGAATCCAGTATTCTTGCCCAGAGAATTCCATGGACAGAGGAGCCCACTACAGCCCATGGGGTCATAAAGGGTCAGACACGACTGAGCAACTAACACTCCGCTATCTTCATTAATACATAATAAAAGGCAGAGAGGCAGGAAAAAAGTAATGTACAGCACAGAAAAGTTTGTGATTTATTCATTCAATTACTCATTTAACAAGCATGATTTGATTTGTGGATTGTAAAGTAAATACTGTTAAAATAATTTAAATCTATTTTAATTTACAGTATTTTTGTGGACAGACAAAATAAATATTGTCAGATGTCAGATAATCTCTTCATTATGTAGTGATAACATGAAGTAATGAGTAATGAATAAGAGCACATGAGAACAAATTGCATTCTTCTTATTCTTTATTTTAACAAACACACAAAAGCTGTGTTTTTCTTATCCCCCAGAGAGTAAGGGAAAAAAAGAGATAGGATAGAGGGACAGTGATTTTTACCTAGTGCTGACTATACATAAATGTTTTATATATTTTGTTTTTATTAATTGTCTCAACAAACCTGTGATGTGAGGCCTTGATTTTTAATTAAGATAGCCATATATCCTGGCTTGCCAGATTGTCCTGGTTTACTTCTGCCTTCCTGGGATAATTATTAATAGCACCTTCTTTTGCTCTTCAAAATATCCTAATTTGGGGTGTGTGTATGTTAGTCACTCAGTCGTGTCCAACTCTTTGCCATCCCATGGACTGTAGCCCACCAGGCTCCTCTATCCACGGAATTCTCCAGGCAAGAATACTGGAGTGGGTTGCCATTCCCTTCTCCAGGGCATCTTCCTAACCCAGGGATTGAACTCTGGTCTCCTGCATTGCAGGCAGATTCGTTACCATCTGAGCTACCAAAATATCCTAATTTGGATAACGTATTATATGTCCTTTTAATGATCTATGTTTTGTACTTATACAAACCAAGGCCAGACAAGTTAAGCAACTTGCCCAAGGTGATCAGTTTGTGAGCTGCCCGGTGAGGACAGGGAGAAAACTCCACCTAACCCTAAAGCCCAGACTCTTCTTGCTGCACCAAGGTTGTATATGTCACACCTTCAGAATTTCTTCAGAGCCTTTTTGACTCTCCCTTGCCTCTTGAAGTAATGTGATTTATTGCTTATCCTGCAGGCTTTATAGGCTAAGTCATAACTGCGATTAAACTCTCCGTATAAAATATAATTTCATTTTCAAAAGGAAACACAGATCTTGCTGATAGAACCACTCATGAATGCTAACAGCCTTCTTAACTGCAGTCCCCGGTTGCTTTGTCAACTGATCGCCATACAGTGCTTAACTCAGTCATATCAAAAGGTTCTTGTGATACCGAAAGGCTGTATTATCTTTATTTAATATTCTGCCCTTTCTGTGGTGCTCTATCAGATCAAAGTGTTAACCTTGTTGAATGATCATTTTGCTAATGAGTTCCTGGTAAAATTGTGTCATTGTCAGAGAAGAGAGACTCCTTTGAATGAAAACTTTCAAATGTCAATTAAACCAGATCCTTGAATTTATCCTCTGGAAAGCTGTCCATGGGTGAAACATACTGTATGAACATAGCGGCGGAGCTAGAGGGTGGGGAGTAAGTTGCAGTCAAAATGTGAAATGCACAGCAAGGAGGCCTGTGGGGGAAGAACTTACAAAAAGTCAGCTTGCAGCCATATAGGTGTATACCTGAAGGGAAGTGGTTTACCCCCCTTTGCTTAAAGATAGTTGAGGGTAGGCGATCTAAACAGCTAGACAGTAAAATACCATGTTTGATAAAACTCATTAATTTTAGTGTGACTTAACAGATTTCTTCTCCCAGGAGTACTTTGTTTTTCCTCCTAGAAATTTAAAAAATGAGAATATAGACAAAAATTTCAACATCGACTGACAGCCTAGACACACTGCAGTGAGGGGTCTACTTGGAAAGCCTCAATGCAGAGGTGAAGTCAATCTACTCTGGCAGTTTCTAGTGTGCCTCTCAGGATAGCACATGTGTTTAGGTAGACTTAAAGAAATATTGTGAATGATGGTTTTAAAAAGCTGTTCCCTTTCTGGGCTCTGTCCCTGACATAAAATTCCCAATTATATACTCTATTTCTCTCTTTCTCAGCTTAAAATAACATATACAGAATACAAGTGTGTCATAAACTTTCTCACTTTTGTGTGAGAAACACTTTGTTTTTAATGTGGGGAGAAAAGAATTTTTTGGTGGCTAATGAGGGAGTAGGAAAGAAAAATAATTCAAAACCTACTTTGTACAGAGAAAAACCACCCTGGATTTTGCAAAAGCACTTCTACAAAGTCAGTGAGCTGGATTGCTCTTGAAGGTTTGCAAAATCCAACTGCAAGAATAATTTAGCATTTTACAGCATCTTCTTTCTTATCTTGGCTTATTAGGGATTGCCAAAATGTATTCCAAAGAACATTAAAAGAAGCTTCCTTTTCTTTTTTCCACTCTCATATGCTTGTGTCTAGCCTCTTAATAGCCCATAATCAGGCGAATTGTTTATGATGCTATTAAGTGAAGACAGCCTTACGCTGAAGGTACCTTGATGTGTTGCCATGGAAATGCCACAAGCACTGATTCGGCATTAGGATTTTTGGCCACATTGTAGAAATAAGCATAGAGAGAAGACAAGTTGAGATTTTCTTTAAAAGAATTCAAAATAACCTCAGTTATATTCATCCCTGGCTTGTGCAACAGATACGTCCTTTAAAGAATTTATTTTTCATAACTTAAAAATATACTGTTATAGATATTTTAAAGAATCCTGATAGCCATTGTTGGCAAGTCTGGAAACAACAAAACTGAAGCGATAATAGTACCTATCCTCTGGTTATATTATTTTAGTATAATTAGATATCATAATGTATGTTAAGCATTCAGCAAGGTTTTTAACAATGTAGTAGGTAGATTTCTGGGCTTCCTAGGTGGCGCTAGTGGTAAAGAATCCACCTGCCAATACAGGAGACGTAAGAGAAGCAGGTTCGATACCTGTGTTGGAAAGATCGCCTGGAGGAGGGCATGGCTACCCACTCCAGTATTCTTGCCTGTAGAATCCCATGGATAGAAGAGTCTGGGGTCACAAAGAGTCGGATATGACTGAAAGACTAACATTTTCACTATCTTTATAGTGAAAAACTTTATAGTGTAAAGTATAACACTTTATAGTGTTAGCAAGTAGTATCTTTCACTATCTTTATAGTTATAGTCACTAACATGACTTTTCACTGGTAATTCAAAATAAGAATTTTAGGACTCTTGCAGGTCAAGATAAGCTAAGAAAAGCTTTTTCTTTCTGGATTCCTGATTTGCCAAGTGATGCTTTCCCCACCACTTCCAGTGACTCACTTATAGACCTCATGGTTCTCATTCTTATAGGATCTGCTAGGCTGAATGGAGATCCTGGTTCCTGGGCGATGGAGGGAGGAGGGGGGGTCCCTACAAAGGATACAGGAAGTGATCCATTGAACCTGCAACTATAAACTGCCACCTGGTCACTTAGAGGTTCTCACGCCGAGGGATGAGGGGGCATACAAAGGAATACTGTACTGACAAGGATAATCAACCTGGCCTCTTTCACAAGGCAATCGAATTGCTTTAAGTTTCTTTCCCAAGATCACACAACTGTTGAATGGCTCAAAAAGCATTTAAACCTAGGAATTTCTGCCTCTGATGTCCACGTTCTTACTATCATATCTTAAAAGAGGTTATCAGGAAACCTTGAAATGAATGCTCATAATGCCTGGAATATGTATAATCAGATCCTGTATTTTCTAACAAAATCAGAGCAATTACAGAAACAAAATTTGGGATATGAATAAGAAATAAGAGATTATTAAGTGATTTAATCTCTACCAGGTAATTGAAGGCATTAAAATATTAATATCCAGATATTAACTAATAAAAGTATATATTAACATGTTAAGTAGTATTTTAAAATTTTACATGGAGTCACTTAGTGAGATAAAAGAATACTGCAAATATGGTAATAAAGAGAAATGGTATATGAATGGTAGACTTTCACCCAAAGAAAGTCATAGATCTAGAGCAACAGGTCATCTGGGCTTGGCACTCACATTAAAATAATAGAAATTCAACATCATGCTTTCTGATTTTATTTGACTTAGGGCATCAAGTTAAAAGATGGAAATCAGTAAGCAACAGATAGACTTACCATACTTAAGAATTTAGAGTCAAATAATCACAAAAACAAACATAAAACTTTACTTTGAAAGAGAGGGATGTAGAGTTCTGAAAGAAGGTTCTGCCCCAGCTAGAGGAGGTTTCCTTTGGGTTGGAACTTTGAATGAGATCTCTTTGAGTTACCTATTATTAGGTAAAAAATTGGCCCAATTTGGTGGCATGAAACAAACATTTATTTTGGTCATAAGGTCTGTGTGCAGGTGATGAGTGTGGTCAGGACACAGCAGATGTATTTTATTGTCTGCTCCATGGTGTCTGGAGGCTCCAATGGACTATCCAAAGGCCCTGTGTTTGTGTTGGAGGCATGTGGGGAGGTGGATTCTAAGGTTAGAATCAGAGTCTTCTGAGTGCTCAGTCACTCAGCTGCCTGTAGGCAGGGACTTCTGACCAGAATACCCATCAGTAGTCTCTCCTTACAGCCAGGACTTCCCCACTAACAATGAATGGTTGGGTTCCCAGTCAAGCACCGTCAGAGGGACAGAGCCAGTCAGAAGTTGTGTGGTGTTGCTTCTCCTGCATTCTGTTCTCAGAGCAGCCACAAAGGCCAGCCCAGGTTCAAAGGAAGGGGAAAGCGGCTCTGCTTCTTTACAGCAAGAGGCAAGGTTCTGGGGAAGTTTACAGGGGACAGGAAGTATTTTTGTTTCTGTAAAAGATAACCTATCACAGACCTGAAGAATGAGTAGAAATTAACTGAGCTAAGGAGTGGGTGTTCGACAAGATGAAGAAGAAGAGCATTTTAATGGAAGCAAAGAGGACCACAGGGAACTTGGACACTTGGAGAGAGGAGTGGTACCATTTAATGAGACAGGAAACACTAGTCCCGGGGGAAGATCAAGTGTAGACTTTTGCTTTGAGATGACTTTTAAACATTCAAATTCAAATGTCAGTTCGCAGTGCCAGGAACTCAAAGGATTTTATCAGACTGTATCAAATAGATTTTCCCATGGTTCAGTCTCCGCTTATGAACTGGAAACTCTAGCCTTCCGTAAATTACTCTGTCATATCGAGAGCTTCTCATTTAGTGATTCCTTTAACCAACAAGTATATATTGAGCACCTTAAGTACCAATTACTGTTCTAAGCACAAGGGGTGGTGCTGCTGGGAAGAAATCAAAGTTTCTGTGCACATAGAATCTACCTTTCAGTGATGTAAGTTCCATCATAGATAGTCAACCCACAGATAGATAAGTACAGCCATCCCTTGGCATCTGCATGGTATTGATTCCAACATCTCCCACCCCAAATGCCTATATCCTCAGATGCTCCAGTCTCTTATATAAGATGGTATTGTTGTGCTTAGTCGCTCAGTCATGTCCTCTTTGTGACCCCATGGACTGTGGCTGGCCAGGTTCCTCTGTCCATGGGGATTCCCCAGGCAAGAATACTGGAGTGGGTTGCCATGCCCTCCTCCAGGGCATCTTCCTAATCCAGGGATCAAACCCAGGTCTCCTGCATTGCAGGGCGATTCTTTACCATCCGAGCCACCGGGGAAGCCCATAAGATGGTATAGTATTTGTGTATAACCTGTGCACATCTTCCTGTATATTTAAAATCATCTCTAGATTACTTAGAATACCCAATATAATGTAAATGCTATGTAAATAATTGTCAGCATGCTACAAATTCAAGTTTTGCTCTTTGGAACTTTAATATTTTTCAAACATTTTTGATCCACATTGGTTGAATCCTTGGATGTAGAACTTACAGATTAGGAGAGCTGACTGTATAAATTATAACTATACGTGCTACAAAGAACAAAGGTAAGGCATGTATGGTAGAAGAGAGTGATAGGTGGCCGTCATATCAGACATTGAAAAGAAGACATTAATAAGGTATAAGGTGATCTATAATGGTGGCCTGCTGGTGGGGATGGCAGGGAAACGATTACCTGAGACCAACTGAGCTGCTGTATAGATCCACCTGAGCAGACTTCTGACTTGCAAGTGTTCTGTCATGATTCCACAGTAAGAGCTTCATCCTGTTGGTTCATCAGTTCCTCACTCAGATACACTAAATATCTGATGAGTCAATTCAAGTGGAGTTCCAGCAAGCAGGTATCAGTGAGAAGAATGTTTGAGGCAAAGGGTAAGGCAACTGTAAAAGCCTGCTGCTGCTGCTAAGTCAAGTTAGGTTTATTTATTGATCCTGATATATTTAGGAACAGGGTGGCCAGTTTGACTGGAAAGAAAGTGGTAGATGAGGTTGCCGATGTATCCAGGGACTAGCACATGGAGGGCCGCTTATGTCAACGTAAGGAAGGTTGACTTTATTCTAAATGTAATAGGAAGCTATCAATAATTTTAGGTAGAAGAGTGCCATGACCTTAATTATATTTTAAATAGATCTGTCTGGCTGCAGTGTGAAAATACTCAAGAAGGGTTTAAGAGTGGGAGCAGGAAGTCGGGTAGGAGGTTATTGCAGTGATCCAGAAATAGAAAACAGTGGCTTAGACCAGGGTGATGGAGGCAGAGAAACTGAGAGCAATCAGGTTTGGGGTAAGTTTAAAGGCAAAGCCCATAAAATATGCTCTCTCTTGCAGGTCATCCTGTAGCAATACAGTTTCCATTCACTAGCCCACAGGACCTGGTTTGGTTCATTTTCCAGGCTACTGTACTCCTACCGCTCACTTGGTCCATAAAATGTCCTTTCCAGTCACATCACCTGTTGCCTCACCCAAGTGGGGAGCGCATGCTTCCTGCCCCTCTGATGTGACTCACGGTGCTTGATCACAGCATGTGTGCCTTGTCTGTTTCTCCAGAGGGACTTTCCCCTGCATGATGCTGCTTGATCTCTCAAGCAAAAAGACCCTGCTGATCCCATTCCTCTGCTCTCCAGGCAGTACTGGGTGTGTCCTATCGAGGCACTACCCAACGACAGCCTCCTCAAGAGTCCCTGAAGTACTGTGGGCAGGAGAACATTAAGACTCTGTGTGGTACAGCCATCTTTAAGCTCCAGTATATCAGTTAATGATTTTCACCATTGTAGGAATCTTAGAACTTTAAATGATGAAACCAGCTTATGGTGAATTGAACAATAGCATTCACTCTTATATTTGAAAGCATTTGTTCTTCCTCTTACAATGCCACTCATATTTAATTTTTAAATGTTTTCTTATCTTTGATTTCCTTTGTGCTTTATCCTGAAAATTATCCCTTAAATCTGTAATTTGAGGGATAAGATTTTAAGTTTTTTTGGAGTCAAGAAAGGATTTCAATATTAAATAAATGAACAGATGAATGAATATTTAAGTAAATAAAATACGTTGTCTTAGAGAGCTTACAGCGAAGACCTGGAAAAAAGAAAAACTTATTTACCAAATAGAGAAAAGCTTCACAAGGCATCTTAAAGCTTATTTTTCACATGTATGAAAGGCAATGATGAACTAAGATTGAATTTCTTTGAGTACAAGACTTTAGAAAATGATCTCAGGTATTTTTTTCAAGTTGCAATATAATCGACATATAACACTGTATAAATTCAAAGCCTGTGTGCGTGCTGTGTCACTCAGTCGTGTCCGACTCTTTGCGACCCTGTGGACTGTAGCTCTCCAGGTTCCTCTGTCCATGGGATTTTCCAGGCAAGAATACTGGAGTGGGTTGTCATTCCCTTCTCTAGGGGATCTTCCCGACCCAGGGATCGAACCCACATCTCCTGTGTCCCCTCCATTGGCAGGCAGATTCTTTACCACAGATTCTGAGCCACCTGGGAAGCCTTGAGATTATCCTTTCTAATGTGTTGAATATATTGCTGTAACCATTTTGTAAATTGGTAAAAACCCAAACACTATTAAGCCAAATAAACAACTCACGATTTTCTTTTCTACTGGACATTTAAAATGAACCATTTTAACATGCTGATTTGATACATTTGTGTATTGTAATGTGGTTGCCACGTGCTATGCTGTGCTCTGCTAAGTCACTTCACTCGTGTCTGACTTTCTGCGACCCCATGAACTGTAATCTATCAGGCTCCTGTCTATGGGATTCTCCGGTCAAGATTACTGGAGTGGGCTGCCAATTCCTTCTCTAGGGATCTTCCTGACCCAGGGATTGAACCTGCGTCTCTTATGTCTCCCAGATTGGCAGGTAGGTTCTTTACTACTAGTACCACCTGGGAAGCCCTGTGATTGCCATAGAAGTGATAATTAGCACCTGTATGATCTTGAGAATATATCATAAATACTCAAAAATATAATATGTGTTTACTAGGAAGAATTTCTGTCCAAAGAAAATTGTGAAATATTGGGAAGAATTAATGAAAGTAGTTATGATTGGGGCTTTTTAGATGATTCTTTAAAAAAGTGTTTTCTTCTGCTTGAGAAGTTCTACATGGAAAAGAAGATATAATAGATGGGTTAAATAAAAAGTAATTCTTACAAGTAAAAAAGTACAATATGTAACTTTCCAACAAACTTATTTTTGGAAAAAATTTTAAAATAGCATGCAGTTTTAAAATATTTTAATGAAAACTTTAGGTTTTATAATGCACTGTATCACATTTGAAACAATTTTAAATGAGTTAATTAGAGAAGAAAATGATGACTTATGGGCAAAACACAAAATCAAATTTGTGATATTTTTTCTTGTTTGTGCTTCTACAGTCAGTTTGAGGACTAGTGCTCACTTTTACTTTTCACTTTCATTTGCTGGAGAAGGAAATGGCAACTCATTCCAGTGTTCTTGCCTGGAGAATCCCATGGATGGAGAAGCCTGGTGGGCTGCAGTCCACGGGGTCGCACAGAGTCGGACATGACTGAAGCGACTTAGCAGCAGCAGCAGCAGCTCTAATTGATTGTAGGTTAGAATTGCCAGACTGGAATCAACCACTCACTGAAACCAGATTACACATTGCTATTAGGGTTAAGGATGAATAATTCAAGAAGTATTTTGGGGGAGCTCTTTTCACATTGAAACTCTAATCAGTAGGCGGGATTTAATAACACCTGGATTAAGCAGAAACCAATGACGTAAAAATTGCTTCCTCTCTACCCATAAAAATTTTTTTCCTTTGCACTAGAAATTTTTAAAGGGAAAAATCATTCAGAGTATATTTTTTGAGTACCTGGAAGGTATAGCAAGTTAGTTGAGAGCCTCTCACATGAGAGAAAAGATATATAGACTTTTGGATCAGAGAGGAATTCACAGCAAAATGTACTCTATTCGTCTACCAGTTAAAGTGGCTTATCTGTGCTGCCCGCCAGTTAATACACACAGATTCGCACATACACCCACACACATCTGCTGCCACTGCTGCTCTCCAAGGTTCAGTGTCAAGCAAGGGAATTCCCAGCCAGACACCACTCACTTGGCTTTTACCCCATTTCTTTTTCCTCCCTTCAGATCGACTGGTGTTCAGTATGTCACACTGTTGATTGTTAACTTCTTGAAATAACTTATCCTTCGTTTCCATAACTTCCTGGGCGACCATAAAGACAGTCTTATCATACTTGGCAGAGTGGCTCCTGGCCTGTGCAGGCTTGGCCTAGATTGAGCATTCTGGGAGTGACTGCCTCTGCAGACACAAGCAAACTGAGACATGGGTTACGTGTGCCTGAGTCTCCTTAGGACCCAGGTTGGGAGCATGACTTCAACTTAAAAGCACTAACTTTCGTCCAGTGAGAATCCTTGTTTCGGGGCATTGCTGCATCCTTACAAAGGCTGGTGTGAGCCTAAGGGAGTGCAGTTTCCTACTCTGATTTTTTTTTTTTTAATTAGCTGAGGATAAAATAATGATGATACTTTGTGGATCTTGTGGTACCTGTAGTATGCATCACTTTTCAAAAGCTGTAAATTGTTTTCAATGTCTCAGTCTTAACCTCTGATTCTAAGAGCAATATGAATTTAATAGCATGTAAATCCAGCTGCTTTAGATAGTCAGTGAATTAATAGTAAAAAGAAGGGAAAGAACAAATTTGTTACCCATATCCCTTGTTTTTTCTCATTGTGACTGCAGAATTTTTTTTTTTTTTTTTGGTTTTTTATATGTTTCACACACACACATAACAATATAGCTGGAATAAACTTCTGTTTTGTTAACCTGGTATTATTTGTTATGGATAAAATACTAAAATCAAGCAAGTTGTGTTTTGATTAAAGAACTTAAACATTTGGTTTTTATTATCATAAACCTACTGATTTACTAAGTAAAACTTTTTATTTAATTTAATTTTTTTTTTTATAATACCTGCTAAGTCAATTCAGTCGTGCCCAACTCTTTGTGACCCCATGGACTGTAACCGGCCATGCTCCTCTGTCCCTGGGATGGCACTAGCTTTATTTCTTCTGGGGTCCTGAGGAGCACTGGGGATAGGAGTAGTTACGGGGGAGCTGTATGGTCATGGCCTTAGGTGGTGGTGGGCATCTGGGGTGCCTCAGCTTGCGAGTGCCCATTGGTGTCACCAGTAAAGCCATTGGGGGAGGCGGGCACTGCTCCTTTCTCACAAGGCACACGGCGGGCAGTGGCCACAAGCCCAACTTGCTCGAGGGCAGGGCGCTTCATCTCGCGCTCCAGAAGCGCATGGTTCTACAGTGGAAGCCCCACGCAGACTCTGAAGGTACTCTCAATGCAGTTGGTGCTGGCGGAAGAGTGGGTTGGCCATTGGGCTGCCCCATCGCCCAAGCTGTGCTTGCAAGAGGAAGCCAAGCTGCACAGCGACAGCACCGGATGGAAGCTCTGTAGCTCTGGGTTGACATCTGTGCAGAAGATCACGCGCTGGCATGGTTTGGCAGCTGCTCCAGGTTCGGTGTGAGGGGCTTGGCCAGGAGCGAGTCCTCGAATGTGTTGTGCAGTTCCAGCCTGTTGGTACCACCTAGCATCCGTTCTGCTGTATACTAATCCAGAACACGCTTGCTGTCACCCACGTATAGCACGTGCTTGATGACCATGCAGTGACCCGGCTCCTTGCCCTGCAAGTAGAGCGCTGCGTCACCGTGCACCAGCACGTCGTATACCACGCTGCTCTTGGACACCTCCTTGGAATGGAACTGTTGGCGCCGACGGATTCTGCCCGTCATTGCTGCCAGGTGTAGCTCACGATGGATAAGGTCTTGAGGCCAGAAACAGTAAGGAAGTCCGTGAGCACGAACCTGACCTTGGTCTAGCCCGACTGATAGTCGTCTCCACCCACAAAAACACCGCACTGCCAAGTGAGCTCCAGGGTACCAGGCAGTGGCGTGGTCTGTGAGTACCCACCGAGGAAAGCACAGCCCTTCAAGATGCTGGCCACCCTGGACAGCATGGAGGGCAACACTTCCAGGCCCAGCTGGACGGTGCGCAGCAGGCTCTCAGCGGTGTCATTGAGACGCAGGAGCACTTTGCAGAAGCACTCAGGGTTGGCGGTCCACACCATGGGGACGTCTCCTCCGGCTGGTGCGTGCGCGCGCGTGCCTGGGGTGACGTCATCGGCGTGCGCGCTCTGGTTAGTTAGTTGAGAGGAACTCGGAGGATACAGACAGAGCAGCAAGGGCCCAGAGTTTCCAAGAGCGGCCAGAATAGCTCCTGCAGAGCCTGTGAGTGCCGTGTCACCTCCTGCAGGTTCAGAGATGATCATGCTTGAGTCGGAGAACAGGTGGTCGTCGAGCACCACCATGGGCAGTGAGCTGAAGGTCACGAATAGCTCCTGGCCCTCATTGTCCAGGCTCAGGCTAACGAGGGCCGTGAGCGTCAGCCAGTGGTTGTAGCTGGCCTCCTTGAGGCAGGTGCAGGTGGCCCAGGAAAGGTGCAGTCCAGCATGGCAGGGCTCAGCCTGGAGTGGTTGTTCCTGTCCCAGCGGAGCAGGACCCCGAGCTGGGGCACCTGCTGGGCGGCCTGGAGGGCGAAGCACGTGGACCTGGCTTCGTGGTTGACAAATGTGATCCAGTACTTAATAAGTCCATGGCGTCCGGCTGTAGACTGCAGCGGGCTCTCAACCTTGAGCTCGGTTTTCATCCATCATGAGGAATGGTGCCGAGTCGGCGGGGACAGCAGCACGTGGCTGAGTAAAACTTTTTATAAAACTTTTAATAGAGCTATAAAGTTAATCATAAAACATATATATATATATTTAATTTAAGGAGATAACACATAAGAGTTTAAGTTCAACTTGGTTTGATTCAAACATATCCTTCTAGACCTAAGACTGTATGAAACATTTTATCTGGGCATTTTAATGAAAACGAGTCCCTTTGTGTGTGTGTGTGTGTTTAAATTGGAGGATAATTGCTTTACAATGTTGTGTTGGTTTCTGCTGCACAAAATATGAATTAGCCCTAAGTATACATATATCCCCTCCCTCCTGAGCCTTCCTCCCACCTCCCCCCACCCCACCTCTCTAGGTCATCACAAGAGCACCCGTTTAAGCTCCCTGTGCTAAACAGCTGCTTCCCACTAGCTAGCTGTGGTACACATGCTGGTGTGTATATGTTAGTGCTACTCTCTGGATGTGTCCCACCCTCTCCTTCCCCTCCTTGTTCACAAGACTGTCCTCACCTTTGGGTCCATTCCTTCCCTGCAAATAGGTTCATCAGTACCATTTTTCTAGATTGCATGCTGCTGCTAAGTCACTTCGGTCGTGTCTGACTCTGTGTGACCCCATAGACGGCAGCCACCAGGCTCCCCCATCCCTGGGATTCTCCAGGCAAGAACACTGTAGTGGGTTGCCATTTCCTTCTCCAATGCAGGAAAGGGAAAAGTGAAAGTGAAATCGCTCAGTCGTGTCTGACTCTTCGCAACCCATGGACTGCAGCCTACCAGGCTCCTCCATCCATGGGATTTTCCAGGCAAGAGTACTGGAGTGGGGTGCCATTGCCTTCTCCGTCTAGATTCCATATGTATGTGTTAATATAGGATATTTGTTTTTCTCTTTCTGACTTAACTTCACTCTATATAACATGCTCTAGGTTCATCCACCTCAGTTCACCTGACTCAGTTGCCTTTCTTTTTACAGCTGAGTAATGTTCCGTTGTACATTTGTACCACATCTGTCCATTCATCTGTCGATGGATGTGTAGGGTGCTTCCATGTCCCGGCAATTGTAAATAGTGCTGCAGTGAACAGTTTGGTACACGTGTCTTTTTGAATTACGGTTTTCTCAGGGTATATGCCCAGTAATGGGATTGCTGGGTCATAAGGTAGTTTTATTTCTAGTTTTTAAAGAAATCTCCATGTTATTTTCCATAGTGGTTGTATCAATTTGCATTCCCGCCAACAATGCTAGAGGGTTCTCTACATCCTCTCCACATCCTCTTTTCTCCACATCCTCTCCAATATTTATTGTTTGTAGATTTTTTGGTGATGGCCATTCTGACCAGTGGAGAAGGCAATGGCACCCCACTCCAGTACTCTTGCCTGGAAGATCCCATGGACGGAGGAGCCTGGTGGGCTGTAGTCCATGGGGTCGCTAAGAGTCAGACACGACTGAGTGACTTCACTTTCACTTTTAACTTTCCTGCATTGGAGAAGGAAATGGCGACCCACTCCAGTGTTCTTGCCTGGAGAATCCCAGGGACGGGGGAGCCTGGTGGGCTGCCCTCTATGGGGTCGCACAGAGTTGGACACGACTGAAGCGACTTAGCAGCAGCAGCAGCAGCATTCTGACCGATGTGAAGTGGTACCTCATTGTAGTTTTGATTTGCGTTTCTCTAATAATGAGTGATGTAGAGCATCTTTTCGTGTGTTTGTTAGCCATCTGTGTCTTTGGAGAAATGTCTGTTTAGATCTGCCCATTTTTTGATTGGTTGTTTGTTTTTCTGATATTGAGCTGCATGAGCTGCTTGTATATTTTGGAGATTAATCTTTTGTCAGTTGCTTTGCTTGCAACTCCTATTCTGAGGATTGGCTTTTAACTTCATTAATTGTTTCCTTTGCTGTGTAAAAGCTTTTAATTTTAATTAGGTCCCTTTTGTTTTTATTTCCATTACTCTAGGAGGTGGGTCAAAGAGGATCTTGCTGTGATTTATGTCAAAGAATGTTTTCCTATGTTTTTCTCTAGGAGTTTTATAGCTTCTGGCCTTACATTTAGGTCTTTAATCCATTTGAGTTTATTTTTGTGTATGGTGTTAGGGAACGTTCTAATTTCATTTTTTTTTAAACATGTAGCTGTCTAGTTCTTCCAGCACCATTTATTGGTGAGGTTTTCTTTACTTCATTGGATATTCTTGCCTGTCTGTCTTACATAGCTGTTGTCCTGAGTGACATCTCCTATAAAATTAGTGAAGGGATGACTTAATTCCTTTTATTTCATGACAGTTTCTGTAAGCTCACATAATCTTACAATTCTTTTATTGTCAGATTTAAATCTTAGATGGAATGACTGGGATATAGAATTGAAGAATATATGTTGACACAAATTTTAAAACTAAATTGTTTGCATGTTTACTTACTCTATGATAAATAGATAAATATTTACTCTGTGAGGGCTTTCCTGGTGGATCAGCTGGTAAAGAATCCTCCTGCAATGCAGAAGACCTGGGTTTGATCCCTGGGTTGGGAAGATCCCCTGGAGAAGGGAAAGGCTACCCACTCCAGTATTCTGGCCTGGAGAATTCCATGGACTGTATAAATCCATGGAGTCCCAAAGAGTCAGATGCAGCTGAGCGACTTTCACTTTACTCTATGAAGCCCTTTAAACACTAGATGGCACTAAAAATATATCATGATAAATTTTGTTATTCATCACGTGGGTGTAGTATTAATGTTATGAGCTTGTAAGTTGGTACGTACTTAATTTAAAATTTTTAAACATTTAAAACAACTGAAGTGCTACTAGTGCAGTTGATTATTGAAAGAGGTAATAAAATCACCAAACTGCAGAAATACATAATTTATAATTAAAGCTATTCAGTGTTCAGTGGACAACAGATATTACCTTTCTGAAGGCTTTTTCATCATATGTGTTTGCTCTCTAAATTCACTAAGGGAAAGAACTACTTTGCAAATGAACTTAATGGATAGGTCCTTTTTATTTGTTTGGCTGCGCTAGATCTTAACTTGGTATCTTTAATCTTCATTGTGTTGGCATCTGAACTCTATGTTGTGGCATGTGGGATCTAGTTCCCTGACCAGGAATTGAACTGGGACCCCCTGTATTGGGAGTGCAGAGTCTTAGCCACTGGACCACCAGCAAGGTCCCCACTGAATAGGTTCTTAAACTGTTTAATAATCTGATTGATGATGAAGCATGATGTATGAGCACATTGATAAAAGATTGAAATTCTTGACATGTAATACTTGACGTATGAGCACATTGATAAAAGATTGAAATTCTTGACATGTAATACTTGACGTATGAGCACATTGATAAAAGATTGAAATTCTTGACATGTAATACTTCCTCTAACAAAAATAACATAAAACATGTAGTGATATACCACTACATGAGGACATCAGTGACTCACGATAGATTTATCATCAGTCCAAGGAATATTTCCAATTAGTCACTGCACAGAAAGCTTTGAAATGACCTGAAATATCACAGGAAGAGTTTCCTAAATTTGACAGCTGTCCTAAAATTTTACCCATTATTAGTAGATAATTTGTGAAGCTGAAAGAAACTTTTATATACTATTGCAAGTAAACACAGGAAGATCAACTGTGCTAGAGGAAAGCCTGAGTTATCTTCTTTGTCCTGTGGAGACAGGATTGATGAGGATAGCCAGTCACCAGGGAGAGGTGTGTTAGGTGGTAACATAATTCAGGTGTTCCATAGTGTCTGGATCTTGTGATATTTGTAGTTTTGCTTGCTTTAAAAAGTTTCTCATTTGTTGTGACTTCTCATTACAAACATGTTATTCATTTTTGTACGTAATGTATTTTTTTTCTTCAATAGGGTTCAAAAACGGTATAAAGCTTCAGATCGCACAAATTATTCATTTTTAGCCCATACAGTCTCTGCTTTTTTTCCACTATTGGACTTTTGTTTATGTTGTTTTCTTTGTTTTTTATGTCCTCTCAATATTGCCTTTCTAAAATCTACTTGCCTAGGACTAAAATATCTGGTACATATATCATATTTCCTTCATGAAAAGGACTTTGATCTCTCTCTCAAAGCTCTACATTTCCTTAAGTCAATCAAGAATAATTTCTCCCTCATCTAGAAAAATGTATTTTTATTTCTTTTGTGACATGTTACTTTGTATATCTTACATTATATATACTTATGACTGTGTTATTTTTCCCTGTTGGGGTCTTAACTTTCTGATGAAAGAGTCTAAATCTTACCCATATGCATCCTGTGTAATATTTAGCACAGTAATTTATAACATAGGTATCCCCTAAATATGTGTAAAATAAATTAATGAAGGCATGAACATTGTTTGATCTGAGGGTCACAGCATAATGTTTTTCTCTGCCTATTTATTCAAACTCTGAATATTTTGGTCTTAGGTGTATACTTGTATTTAAAATAAAATATGCAACAACCAGACTCTTGGAGGAACTAAAGAGGGGTTTTTACGTTTACAAGAAATCTTGGTCCCATCTTGATATCGGCAACATTACAAGACCACAGATCCCTCTTCCAGCATATATTTAGTCTACATCAGAAGGCAGCAAACTATAGCCCATGGGCTAACTCCAGTCAGCTGCCTACTTTTGTAAATGTTTTACTGAAACACAGCTGATTCATTTTTATCACATCTGTGGTTGTTTTCAAGTCACAAAAGCACATTTGAGTTGTTTCGATAGACTGTTATAGTGAGCAGAGCCTAAAATCTTTACCATCTGATCCTTTAACAAGAAAATTTTGCTGACCTTTGATATGAATCTTGTTGGTAGTTAGGTAGCCAGATAACTGTATAGGAGAATCCAAAGCTTTCCTTTTAAAAAATGAGTTGGGAATAAGAGAACTACTAAAATTTTAGCTTTGGAGTTAACACTTTTTCAGAGTGTGTTAAAGGTTCGTTTTCTCTTGGAACATATACACCCCATTGGGTAGTAGGAACTACTCCATAGAAATTTGCAAACAGTGGAGAAAGACCAACACATCTTTCCACACAAAGAGGTGGAATTTAGTGTGGTTTGCCACACTAAGTAGGCCAGCCAGTAGTCACCGAATCAGTAACTTGTGAAGTCCTACAGTCAGTTCAGTTCATTCACTGTCATTTCTGACTCTTTATAAATCCATGGACTGCAGCATGCAGAGCTTCCCTGTCCATCACAAACTCCCCGAGCTTGCTCAAACTCACTTCCACTGAGTCAGTGATGCCATCCAACCATCTCATCCTCTGTCATCCCCTTCTCCCCCCTTCAATCTTTCCCAGCATCAGAGTCTTTTCAAATGAGTCAGTTCTTCGTATCAGGTGGCCAGAGTATTGGAGTTTCAGCTTCAGCATCAGTCCTTGCAATGAATATTCAGGACTGATTTCCGTTAGGATATACTGGTTGGATATCCTTGCAGTCCAACGGACTCTCAAGAGTCTTTTCCAACACTACAGTTGTTGAGGAAGAAAAAGCATCAATTCTTTGGCTCTCAGCTTTCTTTATAGTCCAACTCTTACATCCATCCATGACTACTGGAAAAACCGTAGCTTTGACTAGACAGACTTGTTGGCAAAGTAATGTCTCTGCTTTTTAATATGCTGTCTAGGTTGGTCATAGCTTTCCTTCCAAGGAGCAAGCGTCTTTTAATTTCATGGCTGTAGTCACCATTATCAGTGATTTTGGAGCCCCTAGAAATAAAGTCTGTCACTGTTTCCACTGTTTTACCATCTATTTGCCATGAAGTGATGGAACCAGATGCCGTAATCTTAGTTTTCTGAATTTTGAGTTTTAAGCCAGCTTTTTCACTCTCCTCTTTGACTTTCATTAAGAGGCTCTTTAGTTCTTTTTTTGCTTTCTGCCATAAGGGTGGTGTCATCTACATGTATGAGGTTATTGATATTTCCCCAGGCAATCTTGATTCCAGCTTCTGCTTCTTCCAGCCCAGCATTTCTCATGATGTACTCTGCATACAAGTTACATAAGCAGGGTGACGGTATACACTCTTGACGTACTCCTTTCCCAATTTGGAAACAGTCTGTTGTTTCATGTCCAAATCTAACTGTTGCTTCCTAACCTGCATACAGATTTCTCAAAAGGCAGGTCAGGTGGTCTGGTGTTCCCATTTCTTGAAGAATTTTCCACAGTTTGTTGTGATCCACACGGTCAAAGGCTTTGGTATAGTCAATAAAGCAGAAGTAGATGTTTTTCTGGAACTCTCTTGCTTTTTCAGTGATCCAGCAGATATTGGCAATTTCGTCTCTGAAGGTTCCTCTGCCTTTTCTAAATCCATCTTGAACATTTGGAAGTTCACAGTTCACGTACTGTTGAAGCCTGGCTTGGAGAATTTTGAGCATTACTTTGCTAGTGTGTGAGATGAGTGCAATTGTGTGGTAGTTTGAGCATTCTTTGGCATTGCCTTTCTTTGGGATTGAAATGAAAACTGATCATTTCCAGGCCACTGCTGAGTTTTCCCACTCCAGTGTTCTTGCCTGGAGAATCCCAGGGACGGGGGAGCCTGGTGGGCTGCCGTCTATGGGGTCGCACAGAGTCGGACACGACTGAAGCGACTTAGCAGCAGCAGCAGCAGCTGAGTTTTCCAAATTTGCTGGCATATTGAGTGCAGCACTTTCACAGTATCATCTTTTAAGATTTGAAATAGCTCAGCTGGAATTCCATCACCTCCACTAGCTTTGTTCGTAGTGATGCTTTCTAAGGCCCACCTGACTTCACATTCCAGGATATCTGGCTCTAGGTGAGTAATCATATCATCATGATTATCTGGGTCATGAAGACCTTTTTTGTACAGTCCTTCTGTGTATTCTTGCCACCTCTTAATATCTTCTGCTTCTGTTAGGTCCATACCATTTCTGTCCTTTATTGAGCCCATCTTTGCATGAAATGTTCCCTTGGTATCTCTAATTTTCTTAAAGAGATCTCTAGTCTTTTCCATTCTGTTGTTTTCCTCTATTTCTTTGCATTGATCACCGAGGAAGGCTTTCTTATCTCTCCTTGCTATTCTTTGGAACTTTGCATTCAATTGGGTATATCTTTCCTTTTCTCCTTTGCCTCTTGCTTCTTTTCTTTTCTTAGCTATTTGTAAGGCATCCTCAGACAACCATTTTGCCTTTTTGCATTTCTTTTTCTTGGGGATGGTCTTGATCCCAGCCTCCTATACAAGGTCATAGACCTCTGTCCATAGTTCATCAGGCACTCTGTCTATCAGATCTAATCCCTTGAATCGATTTGTCACTTTCACTGTATAATCGTATTCCAGTGTATAATGGTAAGGGATTTGACTTAGGTCATACCTGAATGGTCTAGTGGTTTTCCCTACTTTCTTCAATTTAAGTCTGAATTTAGCAATAACGAGTTCATGATCTGAGCCACAGTCAGCTCCCAGTCTTGTTTTTGCTGACTGTATAGAGTTTCTCCATCTTTGGCTGCAAAGAATATAATCAATCTGATTTTGGTGTTGACCATCTGGTGATGTCCACGTGTAGAGTCTTCTCTTGTGTTGTTGGAAGAGGGTATCTGCTATGACCAGTGTGTTCTCTTGGCAAAACTCTATTAGCCTTTGTCCTGCTTCATTCCATACTCCAAGGCCAAATTTGCCTGTTACTCCAGATATTTCTTGACTTCCTACTTTTGCTTTCCAGTCCCCTATAATGAAAAGGACATCTTTTTTGGGTGTTAGTTCTAAAAGGTCTTGTTGGTCTTCGTAGAACATTCAACTTCGGCTTCTTTAGCATTACTGGTTGGGGCATAGACTTGGATTACTGTGGTATTGAAAGGTTTGCCTTGGAAACAGAGATCGTTCTGTCGTTTTTGAGATTGCATCCAAGTACTGCATTTTGAACTCTTTTCTTGACTATGATGGCTACTCCATTTCTTCTAAGGGATTCCTGCCCACAGTAGTAGATATAATGGTCTTCTGGGGATTATTCAAGGGATTAGATCTGATAGACAGAGTGCCTGATGAACTATGGACAGAGGTCTATGACCTTGTATAGGAGGCTAGGATCAAGACCATCCCCAAGAAAAAGAAATGCAAAAAGGCAAAATGGTTGTCTGAGGATGCCTTACAAATAGCTAAGAAAAGAAAAGAAGCAAGAGGCAAAGGAGAAAAGGAAAGATATACCCAATTGAATATAAATTCACCCATTCCAATCCATTTTAGTTTGCTGATTCCTAAAAGTGTTCACTCTCGCCATTTCCTATTTGACCACTTCCAATCTGCCTTGATTCATGGACTTAACATTCTAGGTTCCTATGCCGTTTTTCTCTTTACAGTGTTGGACTTTACTTCCATCACCAGTCACATCCACATCTGGGTGTTGTTTTTGCTCTGCCTCTGTCTCTTCAACCTCCCGAGTTATTTCTCCACTGATCTTCAGTAGCATATTGGGCACCTACTGACATGGGGAGTTCACCTTTCAGTGTCCTATCTTTTTGCCTTTTCATACTGTTCATACAGGATGAGTCCAAAGGTATAATTCTTAGAATCTGCCCTTCCCAACTCACATTAAAATACACACACATGCACACTCATACTCACACTGCCTATTGTGTACAGTAGGCCTGGCTCCATCCAGTGAAGGATGGATCTGATGTGCAGAGTGAGGGCTGTGTCCCGTGATGAGAGGCCCTGGAACAGGAGGCCTTTATTGCATAGGCAACTGGCATCCAGTCTCTGCTTTTTCTCGATGCCTTTCACCTGCCTCGGCTTCTCCTAACCTCTCTCCCCTACCTTTTCCTGTTCAGACCAATTTCCAGTCTTCCAAGAGTAGGAGATCAAGTCATGGGTTAACCGAGTTAAAACCTAGCCTCCCAGGAAACAGTGAAGGTGGAGAGATTTCAAGAGGGCGCTTGAGGGGCTTCCCTGGTGGCTTCGTGGTAAAGAATTCGCCTGCTAAGGTGGTTCAGGCCTTGATCTGGAAAGATCCCACTGTGTGCAGTGGCTAAGCCTGTGCACCGCAGCTTTGGAGCCTGTGCTGTAGAGTCGGGAGTGCCACCAGAGAGGCCCTGGTGCCTAGAGCCTGTCCTCCTCAATAATAGAAGCCACTGCAGTGAGAAGCTCGCACATTGCAACCAGAGAGTAGCCCCCACTACTCAAAGCAACCAGAGAAAAGCCCACACAACAACAGAGACCCAGCACAGCCACAAATAAATATATCAATAAATAAAGAAAAAAAAAAAGAGGACACCGTTGCAGAAAAGCCAGCTGTGCTTGGCAACAATGAGGTGGTTCAGCAGGCTGTATACTCCAAAAAGTTGTTCTCTGTGATGAGAGCAATAAAGGGTCCTGGTGAGCAGACCCAGGGCCACTGCCTTCTTATCCCTGAGACTACCATGTAGGAATGTGCCTTAGATGAAAACCAGAATATTTATATTAAAAAAGTTAAAATATTCAAGATACACCACCTGCACACAACTCATCCAGTTGGCATCCTGAGAGCAGGACCCAAGGAGCGGTTTTCTAAGGGAGCAAATACATGACGAGCGTATTGGCTCAGCAGGTATGGGTGGGACTGAGCAGCTGCGCAGCAGGTCTGCAGCTGTTCCTCTGAGCAGCCCTTTTGCCTATCACAATACATTTCTTGGGAATAGGGTTCCTGGCACCCTATTGCAGGAGTGGAGACGACATGGAAAAAATCTTGGAGAGATTCCGTCCTATGGAATATAGTGACTGGTGGGTTGAACCCATCAACTTGATCTCATGCCTTATCTTTTCATTCTGGCATGGCAAATATTATTATTACATATCCCTCTTTAAAAGGAAAACACCTTCTCTACTCTGGCCACTTTCAAAGGCTGGAGATTCTGGGGGCAGAGACTTTGATAAAGCGTGCAGGCCCTAGAGGGAGTTTCTTCCAAAGCCCTCCTGTGCATGTGAGCAGAGCACTGATGGAGTTCCTTTGCCTCAACACCACCCCAACCCACGTGGGAAGAGGGGCCAACGGTGTGGACCTGGCCTGAGATACATGGCAGTGCCAGCTGCCCCTACCCCCACATCCCCACTTTGCCACTCTGCAGATTGATGTCTGCACCTGGAAACTTTCCTGATGGCAGAAGTATGTCCCCACACTGGGGCTCAATTCTCAGTCTCTGAAGCAGGGCAGGGCCCTGAAGATCATCGTTCTCCCCGGCATATGCTAGCCTTTCTGGTGAGCGGGGGACTTTGAGTGGACAGGAAGCCACGTGTAGTGGATGCCCTGGCAGATGCAGCATGCCTGGACCTGGGGTGGCCCCTTGCACTCTTGGTCGGTTGGTCTAAATCTTCACAGTGTAGCATCTATCTCCCTTTCATCTTTCTTCTGCATGTGGTTCCCCTTTGGCCACCTCTCACTCCCAATACAGATATTTGGCATTTGGACTCTGACCGGCTCTGGAAGGGTAGACTTTGGGCCTGCTGTGCTTAGGAAGAATCTCAGAAACTATTAGAGGTGAGGTGTCTGAAATAATTGAAAAGAGAAGAAAATTGCACTTAGCTGTGCAGTTTATTCAAGATCCAGTCATAATTTTAGATTTACTAGTTCCCACCCAGGTCTCCTTGCAGTAGCACCAGAATGGCAGTTACTGCTTTTACTACCTGAGGAGCACTCACCTTAGCTTCTCAGTCTCATCTTTCAAGTGTGTGTAACATGAATGTGAATGAATTTTTTTCTGATACTTGAAATAGACAATTTTTTTTTCATTTTGACTTTTCAGCCCCCCTTTGGTCCAAGTCTTCTAGGACTACTTAATACATGCTTGTGTGAAGACCTCTTGCATGATCCCGCTAGAACCAGGATAGGGGTTTCTGATTCTTCCAACTATTTTGAAAGTAAGACAGTACAAAAAGATAAAATCATTTGCATAATTAGTTGCAACTTATATTGGTCTATGCCCCTTTTCCTTCTCCTGCCCTCCTCCTGTAGGCTCAGAGGGTAGATACAAGGGGAGATAGAAAAAAATCAGAGCAAAATGAATTTTACATTTTCTGCATTTGCCTGCTTTGTTCTTTCTACTACTTAATGGTACCAGAGTATGAACAGTTTGTAAGTTTTTTCATAATGTAAGTGCCTATCTTCATCAGGGGTATTTTTTCCTCACTAAGACCATTCACTCTTATTTGCATAGTGAAATCACAGGAACGTGCAAAAGACACAAATCACTGAAATTCAGACTATTTTTAGCCATAAATGGTTCTGATCAGCATGCATATCTGTGCCACTCACTGCATATTTACCATGGATTATTAATTCTTTATGTTCACTAAGGCATATCTCTCAGTCTTAAAGTTCCTTTGTATTCCATCAGATTTATGGTACATAGTAAATCCTCAATACATATAAGTTGATTTATACAGCTGGGAAAGAGGATAGGTTCAAAGTCATTGATAATGCCAGTTGGAAATTTTGCGATCTGTACAACTGCACATGGATGAACATTTATAGGTGAAATGTATGGTGGATAATGTGAGAATACTCTAGCAAGCATTATTTGTGAAAGGTGGGCAATTAATTCTTGATGCACTGAGAAATTTACAAAAGAATAGTGATATATTGCAAAGCTTGTCTATGAGATTTGCACCGTTAAGCATTTTCCAAAGTTAGAGAAAAAGATACTATAAATCCTTTTTCGAATCGTTATTGAAATTTGCATACATAGATACTCTCCAGAAACCCTTGGTTATCAGTTTCTTCTTTTTGATAAAGATGGAGCAGGTTTTACCTCCCTGGCTGACCACACCTTATACACATACTGCATCTGTCAGGAACACTCTTCATTTTGCGTGTGCCCCATCTTAGAAAGTACCCACACGTGATACTCTTTGCTTCATTTCTAGGTGTAAATGTTTCTCTTTCCAAATTGTTATATCGAAGGTTGGGGTTATTTTGAAATATTAAGAAACAAATGGAAACCCATATGGCAGAGATTTTTTTAAAGACATGTGTATCACCATTTGGGGAGTGATAAGGGAGCTATTCTGTCTTCACTGAGGACAAAGTAATTGTCAATATGCTTAAATTGCTGGAAAGTGTACTGAGAATAGACTCAAGGAAGAGTTTCTCTGTAGGGAGTGTTGTTAGGTCCTTGAATGGGTGACATAGGACGTAGATCACTTTGATTTTCATTAATAACTCTTCGGTATCTTACTAAGATCTGAATTCTAGACTTTTGAATTCAAGTACATTTCTTTTACTTTGGAAATAAGCAAAATCAAAAATTCCCACCAAAATGTCCTTTCTTTAAGGCCTCAGTTCTTCCTGGAGCTAGTGATAATGGATAGACTATGGAAGATTTCACTGAAGACTATGAGTGCTGCTATAGAAAGGTATTTGAGGAGTTTTATTAAGTGTGAAAAAGCAAGATGCTCTTATGGCATGTATAACTATGGGTGCCTTCAAAAGGGCAAGCATGGTGTTAGAAAACAGGAGTGTGAGAGGGATTGTTTTTACAGGGAACCAACCTTGGTAGCTCAGCTGGTAAAGAATCCACCTGCAATGCTGGAGTTCCTGATTTGATTCCTGGGTTGGGAAGAACTCCTGGAGAAGGGGTAGGCTACCCACTCCAGTCTTCTTGGGCTTCCGTGGTGGCTTAGACTGTAAAGAATCTACCTGCAATGCAGGAGACCTGGGTTCGATCCCTGGTTTGGGAAGATCCCCTGGAGGAGGGCATGGCAACCGACTCCAGTATTCTTGCCTAGGGAATCCCATGGACAGGGAAGCCTGGTGGGGTCCAGTCAATGGGGTCTCAAAGAGTCAGGCATGACTGAGCAATTTTTCACTTTATCAAGTGCTGCTGCTGCTGCTGCTGCTAAGTCGCTTCAGTCATGTCCGACTCTGTGCGACCCCATAGATGGCAGCCCACCAGGCTCCGCTGTCCCCAGGATTCTCCAGGCAAGAACACTGGAGTGGGTTGCCATTTCCTTCTCCAATGCAGGAAAGGGAAAAGTGAAAGTGAAGTCTCTCAGTTGTGTCAGACTCTTTGCGACCCCATGGACTGCAGCCCACCAGGCTCCTCCACCTGTAGGATTTTCCAGGCAAGAGTACTGGAGTGGGGTGCCATCGCCTTCTCTGTTTTCAAGTGCATATATTGCCTATTCTGAAACAAACAAAATAATAAAATACAAAAAACTCTTAATTTGTGAACAACAAAAGCAATGACAGCCTAAATTCGTTTAATGTTGACCAATAGGGATGTAGTTAGATAAATCACAGTGCTCCATCTAATGGAATAAACTGCACCTGTTAAAAAGAATGCAGTAGGCATAGAGAACATAGTAAGTGAACAAAAGCAAAGTGCAGTATGTACAGAGTTTCACGTCTGTACATTTTTGAAGGTCACTCAGAGAGCTTTGTATACATGAACTGTTCTGCGTGCCAGTGTTTTCTGGAAGGACACACATGGAAGGATGAGTAGGGTTTTCCCAGGGGAGAGAATAGAGGGTGAACAAATGGGGAGGATGGTTTTATTTGTCATACATTTCTGAGTATTTATAATATGGCACCCCACTCCAGTACTCTTGCTTGGAAAATCCCATGGATGGAGGAGCCTGGTAGGCTGCAGTCCATGGGGTTGCTAAGAGTCGGACACGACTGAGCGACTTCACTTTCACTTTTCACTTTCATGCATTGGAGAAGGAAATGGCAACCCACTCCAGTATTCTTGCCTGGAGAATCCCAAGGACGGGGGAGCCTGGTGGGCTGCTGTCTATGGGGTCACACAGAGTCCGACACAACTGAAGTGACTTAGCATAGCATAACATAGCATGTTACTGTAATGAATGCTTAAAAACTATATTATACCTTTGTGAAAAAGTTCAGTGTCACATTCCATATTTTCCTAAACTGACGTGAATCCAAGTAGATAAGTTATATAATATTATAGAAAACACCTGTAAAAATTTCACAAGTAGAGAGCAGCAAATCCATTCTAGACATTTTCTTTTTCTTTTCTTTTTTGCAGTCACACTTTTTCTTTAGAAGTGATTTATTAAAAATGGTTGGATTTTCCAAATTATTTGCAACAGTATGATGCAGTGGAAATAGAGGTAGCCTGAGAGTCTCACTAGGACTTCCACTTGGACCCCTTCAGCCTAAGACCCAGCAAATTTCTGTGTTCAAAGAAAGAGGTGACTAGTTCATCTTTGAGATTCTGCCCCACCTTAGAATCTCAGGATTCTCCTACTGCTAGAAAGCAGAGAATTCAACGCTGATTTTATTTTTATTTATTTATTTTTTAATATTTTATTTTATTTTTTAACTTTACAATATAGTATTGGTTTTGCCATATATCAACATGAATCCGCCACAGGTAGTAACATTGAATTTAAAGATTTAAATCTGTGATTTAAAGATTTTTAGCATCCTATGTGATATTATATATCAGCAATTAGGAATGTTGGCTCTTACACCAGTGTGTGTAGGTTAGTACCGTGGTAGAGGCTTGGTGATTACTGTTGGTATAATAATGACCCTTCAAAGATGGCAATGCTTTAACCCCTGAAACTTGTATGTGCTGTATGTACACGTTGCCTAAAGCAACAAAGGGATTTTTGTAGTCCCTTTTGTTCAGTTCAGTTCGGTTGCTCAGTCATGTCTGATTCTTTGTGACCCCATGGACTGCAGCATGCTAGGCTTCCCTGTCCATCAACTCCCAGAGCTTGCTCAAACTCAAGTCCATCATGTCGGTGATGCCATCCAGCCATCTCATTCTCTGTCGTTCCCCTCTCCTCCTGCCTTCAATCTTTCCCAGCATCAGGATCTTTCCCAGTGAGTCAGTTCTTCGCATCAGGTGGCCAAAGTATTGGAGTTTCAGCTTCAGCATCAGTCCTTCCAATGAATATTCAGGACTGATTTCCTGGAGGACTGACTGGTTTGATCTTTTTGCTGTCCAAGGGACTCTCAAGAGTCTTCTCCAACACCACAGTTCAAAAGCATCAATTCTTTGGTGCTCAACTTTCTTTATAGTCCAACTTTCACATCCATACATGACTACTGGAAAAACCATAGGTTTGACTAGACAGACCTTTGTTGGCACAGTAATATCTCTGCTTTTTAATATGCTGTCTAGGTTGGTCATAGATTGTCTTCCAAGGAGCAAGCGTCTTTTAATTTCAAGGCTGCAATCACCATCTGCAGTGATTTTGGAGCCCAAGAGAATAAAGTCTGTCACTGTTTCCATTGTTTCCCCATCTGTTTGCCATGAAGTGATGGGACTAGATGCCATGGGACCAGAGTCCCTTTTGTAGTTGTGATTAATTTAACGATTTATGAGATAGGAAGATTATCTTGAAATATCATAATATCATAATGTTTATAAGAGGGAGGCAGGAGGGTCAGTATCAGGGCCGGGAGAGGTAAAGATGACATTAGAGGTAATAGAGTCAGAAAGAGATTTAAGGATGGTGTACTTATGATTTTGAAGGACCTAGGCCAAGGAACGCAGGAAGTCTCCAGAAGCTGGAAAAGGCAAAGGAATACATTTTTCTCTTGAAACGCCAGAAGGAACGAAATCCTTCTGACACCTTGATTTTAGTCCAATGAAACCCATTTTGTACTTCTGATCTCCAGAATGGTATCTTAGTATCTTAATAAGTTTATATTGCTTTAAATCACTAAGTCATGATAATTTGTTACAGCAGCAATAGGAAACTAATGCTGTGATATACATGTAGAATTAAAATTTAAAGGTCATATCAATTGTTGTACGTGTTTCCATCTTCTTTAATACAAATAGAAATTGTCAACCAAAGCAAGACTGAAGAAAACTTGTGACTGCTCACTACCAATCAGTAATACACATAAAATGTTGTTGACTTTTATAGACAAAATATAGGAAAAGATAAATGAATAGGTAAGTTTAAGAAACTTCCCTGACTTTTAAATTTAAATGTACACTATTTCAGAAGGGTAAGTTGCCAATAGTCATTCGATGAGACTAAGAATGAAGGAATACTGTTGTGCTTGGCACGGATGGTGGAAAACTGGATGGGACTGTTCAGTTTTTTCCTAGCCTTCTCATGTAAATAGCTCTTTAGGAAAAGGTGACATTTTTGTAGTGGTATCAAATCCTGCCTGTAAGAGTGATTAACAGCGGCAACAAATACTTAAGTCCTGGTTCACTGTCCATCTGCATCCATTTTACTCTAGCTCAGCACTTCTCTGTCAGTTACAATTGTAAATGTCAAGCACAACTCAAGTGGGACTTACAGAGAAGGGAATTTGTAAACATAATGTATTACAAGTGTCTTATTTTCCTTCAGAATTGACCATGTTTACCAAGATTTACTGTGCTTTTTTTCCCTCACTGTGCTTTTCCCCCTAACTGTACAGAGAGAGAAAGAGAGAATGTTGATGAGAGACGTCCTGTGGCAGCGATCGGTCACTTTGAAGCCATGGTGACCTTTAGGGAAGGATAATTTCAGGATTTCCCCCTGAAGTCCATCCTCTGCCTGATGGGCTTTCTTTTTTTATTTTTTTTAATTTAATTTAATTTTTAAGCTTTACATAATTGTATTAGTTTTGCCAAATATCAAAATGAATCCACCACAGGTATACATGTGTTCCCCATCCTGAACCCTCCTCCCACCTCCCTCCCCATACCATCCCTCTGGGTCGTCCCAGTGCACTAGCCCCAAGCATCCAGTATCGTGCATCGAACCTGGACTGGCATCTCATTTCATACATGATATTTTACATGTTTCAATGCCATTCTCCCAAATCTTCCCACCCTCTCCCTCTCCCTCTCCCACAGAGTCCATAAGACTGTTCTATACATCAGTGTCTCTTTTGCTGTCTCATACACAGGGTTATTGTTACCATCTTTCTAAATTCCATATATATGCGTTAGTATACTGTATTGGTGTTTTTCCTTCTGATGGGCTTTCTTATCAGGAAATCCTATTTTATTTCACATTCAGTGAAATGTGTTCAGGGAGGAGGGGTGGGTGCAAAAAAGTGAATTCCTTGAATAGGGACAGAACTTCAAGTTCGGTGAGTGAATGAGTTAGAATCTACTATAATCAGAGAGACACGTCTTCTTTGATGTCATAGAGGAACATAGCAAGCTATTTACTTCTGTCTAGAAACGTTATTAGAACTGTGCATTCTGTTGACAGACTCTGGGTTTGAAATTTGAATTTGTCAAATTTCACTGGCAATATAGAATACTGTCTGGCACTTATCCTTAATATTGTCTTACATTTCAGGCTGTTTATAATAGAAAAAAGAGTAAGAGAGGTAATTTTTGCTATTCTAATGCTTTTGATATATGCCCATATAGAGAACTGTGAGAGAAGAAAATATAGTATCTCTCAATTACATAAAATATATCATCTCAATTGACTCTTTTGACACAGTGTCTTGTTTCATGATGCACTGTAATTAGGTATATTTTCCCTTTCTAAACGCATTTTAGCAAGAAATCTATCTTATTTTAAATGTATTAGATGCTTCAAGAAAATATACAAAGAGATAATATCTGAAATTAAAAGGAACTAGTGACCCAAGCTCAGGAAGCAGAGTCATGTATAGGTTAAACCCAACATATGTGTCTTAATATGCTGAAACACATATTAATCAAATTGACAAGGATTAAAGACAAAGAGGGAAAATATTAAAAGCAGCAAGTAACAGAGAAAAGAATTCTCCATAGGGCTATCACCTGATTTTTCAGCAGAAATTCTGCAGGCCAGAAGGGCATGGCATGCTATATTTAAAGTGATGACGGGGAAAACCTACAACCAAAAATACTCTACCCAGCAAGACTCTCAAATTTGATGGATAGATCAAAAAGTTTTACAGATAAGCAAAAGCTAAGAGAAGTCAACACACCAAATTCAGCATTTAAACAAATGCTAAAGGAACTTCTCTAGGTGGAAAAGAAGAGGCCACAGCTAGAAACAAGAAAACTATGAACTGGAAAGCTCAGCAGTAAAGGCAAACGTACAGTTAAGGTTAGGAAGTCATCCGCAAACATATATGATATCAAAACTGGCAATCATGAAAAGAGAGTACAAATGCAGAATATTTGAAATTAAGAGGCCAGCAGTTAAAACAGTCGTGTGTGTGTGTGTGTGTATGTCTGTGACTGCTATGTCAAAACTTCATGGTAACTACAAACTGAAAGTCTACGATAGATACTCAAATACAAGGAAAAGGAATATAAATACAACACTAAAAATAGCCATCAAATCACCAGAGAAAGGAACAAAAGAGGAATGTAAGGAAAAAGACAGACAAAAGCAAATCCAGAACAGTTCACAAAATGGAAATAAGAACATACACATCTATAATTACCTTAAAATACAAACAGATTAAATGCTCCATACAAAAGACATATATTGGCTGAATTAATACAAAATCAAGACCCATGTATATGCTGTACACAACAGACCCACTTCAGATCTAGGGACACATACAGACTGAAAGTTATGGGATGGAAAAAGGTGTTCCATGTAAATGGAATTCAGAAGAAATCTGGAGTAGCAATACTCATATCAAGCAAAATAGACTTTAAAATAAAGGCTTTTACAAGAGACAGAGAGGGACACTACATAATGATCAAGGGATCAATCCAGGAAGAAGATAGAACAGTTGTAAATATATAATGCATCCAACATCAGTTCAGTTCAGTTCAGTCGCTCAATTGTGTCTGACTCTTTGCGACCCCATGAATCTCAGCTCGCCAGGCCTCCCTGTCCATCACCAACTCCCGGAGTTCACCCAGACTCATGTCCATCGAGTCAGTGATGCCATCCAGCCATCTCATCCTCTGTCGTCCCCTTCTCCTCCTGCCCCTAATCCCTCCCAGCATCAGAGTCTTTTCCAATAAGTCAACTCTTTGCACGAGGTGGCCAAAGTACTGGAGTTTCAGCTTTTGCATCATTCCTTCCAAAGAAATCCCAGGCCTGATCTCCTTCAGAATGGACTGGTTGGATCTCCTTGCAGTCCAAGGGACTCTCAAGAGTCTTCTCCAACACCACAGTTCAAAAGCATCAATTCTTCGGCACTCAACCTTCTTCACAGTCCAACTCTCACATCCATACATGACCACTAGAAAAACCATAGCCTTGACTAGACAAACCTTTGTTGGCAAAGTAATGTCTCTGCTTTTGAATATGCTATCTAGGTTGGTCATAACTTTCCTTCCAAGGAGTAAGTGTCTTTTAATTTCATGGCTGCAGTCACCATATGCAGTGATTTTGGAGCCCAAAAAAATAAAGTCTGACACTGTTTCCACTGTTTCCCCATCTATTTCCCATGAAGTTATGGGACCGGATGCCATGATCTTCGTTTTCTGAATGTTGAGCTTTAAGCCAACGTTTTCACTCTCCACTTTCACTTTCATCAAAAGGCTTTTTAGTTCCTCTTCACTTTCTGCCATAAAGGTGGTGTCATCTGCATATCTGAGGTTATTGATATTTCTCCTGGCAATCTTGATTCCAGCTTGTGTTCCAGCTTCTCTACATCATGAGAAACGATGTAGTCTGCATATAAGTTAAATAAACAGGGTGACAATATACAGCCTTGACGAATTCCTTTACCTATTTGGAACCAGTCTGTTGTTCCATGTCCAGTTCTAACTGTTGCTTCCTGACCTGCATCCAAATTTCTCAAGAGGCAGATCAGGTGATCTGGTATTCCCATCTCTTGAAGAATTTTCCACAGTTTATTGTGATCCACACAGTCAAAGGCTTTGGCATAGGAGCACCTCAATATATAAGGCAAATGCTAATAGCCATAAAAGGAGAAAGACAGTTAACACAATAATAATGGGGACTTCATTGTTATAAGGACACCCTATCTACATCAATGGATAGATTAGCCAGAGAGAAAAATCAGTTAGGAAACATAGACCATAGATGACACATCAAATCAGATGGACTTAACTGATACATGTAGAGTGTTCCATCTGAAAGCAGCAGAATACACATTCTTTTCAAGTGCACATAGAACATTCTCCAGGATCACATGCTGGGCTGCAAAGCATGGCTTGGTAACTTTAAGACAATTGAAATCACATCAAGCATCTTTTGTAATAACAATGCTGTGAGATTAGAAGTCAAGTATAAGAAAAAACTGGAAAGAAAAAAAAACATAAATGCATGGAGGCTAAGCAATATGCTAAATAACCAGTGGATCACTGAAGAAATCAAAGAGGAAAAAAAAAAAAACAGAAAAACAAAAAACCTAGACACCACTGAAAGCAAAAACATGATGATCCAAAACCTATGGGATGCAGCAAAAGCGCTTCTAAGAGGGAATTTTACAGCAATATAATCTTACTTCAGAAAACATCTCAAATAAACAACCTAACCTCATATCTAAAGCAACTAGAGAAAGAAGAACACACAAAACCTAAAGTTAGTAGAAAGGAAAAAAAATCATAAAGATCAGAGCAGAAATAAATGAAACAGAGATGAAGAAAATAGTGGCAAGGATCAATAAAACTAAAAGCTGGTTCTCTGAAAAGATAAACAAAATAGATAAACCCTTAGTCAGACTCATCAAGAAAAAAAAGGAAGACTCAAATCAATAAAATTAGAAATGTAAAAGCAGAAGTTACAGTTGACACCACAGCAATACAAAGGATGACAAGAGACTATTACAGATAACTATATGCCAATAAAATGGACAACCTGGAAGAAATGGGCAAATTCTTAGATGGGTACAATTTCCCAAGATTGACCAGGAAGAAATAGGAAATATGAAAAAATCAATCACAGGCACTGGAATTGAAACTGTGATTAAAAAAAAACTCCCAACAAATAAGAGAAGTTCAGTACCAGATAGCTTTACAGGCGAATTCTGTCAAACATTTAGAGAAGAGTTAACACCTGTCCTTCCAAAAAATTGCTGAGGAAGGAGAACTCCCAAGCTCATTCTATGAGGCTGCCACTACCCTGATACCAAAACCAAAGATACCACACGAAAGTTACAGGCCAATATCACTGATGAGCACAAATGCAAAAATCTTTAGCAAAATAGTAGCAAACTGAATCCAACAATACATTCAGAAGAGCATATACCATGATCAAGTGGGATATTTCCAAGAGATGCAAAGATTTTTCAATGTCTGCAAATCAATCAGTGTGATATACCACATCAACAAAAGGAAAAATAAAAACCATGTGATCATCTCAATAGATGCAGAACAAACTTTTGACAGTATTCAGCATCCATTTATGATAAAAAAAATTGTCCAGAAAGTGGGCGTAGAGGAAACATACCTCAACAGAATAATGACCATATGTGACAAACCCATAGCTAACATCATACTCAGTGGTAAAAAGCTGAAAGCCTTTACTCTAAGATCAGGAATAAGACAAGAATGTCTACTCTCACCACTTTTATTCAACATTGTTTTGGAGGTCCTGGCCACAACAGTCAGAAGAGAAAAAAGAAATAAAAGGAATCCAGATCGGAAAAGAAGAAATAAAACTGTCACTCTGCAGATGACATGATACTGTACATAGAAAATTCTACGATATTACCAGAAAGACACTAGAGCTCATCAATGAATTTGATAAAGTTGCAGGATACAAAAGTAATACACAGAAGTCCATTGCATTTCTATACACTAACAGCAAAAGATCAGAAAGAGAAACTAAGGAGACAGTTTTATTTGTCATTGCATTGAAAAGAATAAAATACTTAGGAATAAATCTACCTAAGGAGTAGTTAGGTAGATTTACTGGAAAAGACCCTGATGCTGGGAAGGATTGAGTGCAGGATGAGAAGAGGGCAACAGAGGATGAAATGGTTGGATGGCATCATCAATGGACTTGAGTTTGAGAAAACTCCAGGAGATAGTGAAGGACAGGTAAGCCTGGTGTGTTACAGTCCATGGGGTTGTAAAGAGTCTGATGTAACTTAGTCACTATACAATAACAAGGAGCTAAAAGACCTGTACTCTGAAAATTCTAAGACACTGATGGAAAAAATCAAAGGTGACATAAAGAAATGGAAAGCTATACCATGGTCTTGGATTGGAAGACTCAATTTTCTCCAAATATCTGTACTACCCAAGGTGATGCAGTCTTGGGATTCAGTGCAATCCCTATTGAATTACCAATGGCAATTTTTGCAGATCTAGAAAAAAAGAATCTTTATGGAAACACAAAAGACCTCAAATAGCCAAAGCAATCTTGAGAAAGAGAAATGGGCATGGAGGAATCAGGCTTCCTGGCTTCAGACTATAATATAAAGCTACAGTAATCAAAAGAGTATAGTTGTAGCACAAAAACAGAAAGATAGATTAATTGAACAGGATAGAAAGCTTAGAAATAAACCCACAGATCTATGGTCAATTAATCTACAACAAAGGAGGCAGGAATACACAATAGAGAAAGCACAGTCTTCAATAAGTGGTGCTGGGAGAACTGGACATCTGCATGTAAAAGAATGAAATTAGAATGTTCTCTAACACCATACACAAAAATAAACACAACATGGATTAAAGACCTCAGTGTAAGACCAGATAATATAAAACTCTTAGAGGAAGACATAGGCAGAACACTTAGACATAGATAGCAGCAATATCTTTTTTGATTCCTCTCCTGGAGTAATATAAATAAAAACAAATGTGACCTAATTAAACTTAAATGCTTTTGATGACAAAGGAAACCACAAGCAAATGAAAAGACAACCCACAGAATCGGAGAAAATATTTGCAAAGGATTTAACCAGCAAGAGATTAATCTCTAAAATATACAGATAGGTCATGCAGATCAATATAATAAAAACCCAATAAAAAATGAGCAGAAGATCTAAGTAGACATTTCTCCAAAGAATACATACAGATGGCCAAAAAACACAAGAAAAGATGCTCAGCATCTCTAAATGTTAGAGAAATGCAAATCAAAACTACAATGAGGTATCACCTCTTACGGGAATGGCTATCACCAGAAAGCCTAACAATAAATGCTAGAGAGGATTTGGAGAAAAGTGAACCTTCCTACACTGTTGGTGGGAAAGTAAATTGGTACAGTCAGTATGGAGATCAGTCTGGAGATTTCTTAAAAAACTAAAAATAGAGCTACCATATGATTAATCCCATTCCTATGATATATCTGGAGAAAACTATAATTCAAAAAGATACATGCACCCTGAAGTTCATTGCCGCACTATTTACAATAGTCCAGACATGGAAACAACCTAAATGTTCATCAACAGGTGCATGGATAAAGAAGATGTGGTACATGTAAACAATGGAACATTACTCAGGAATTAAAAAGAATAATAGAGATGGCAAGTGTGAACATTGACACTCTCTAGAACTAACACCAAAAAGAAGATGTCCTTTTCATCATAGGGGACTGGAATGCAGAAGTAGGAAGTCAAGAGATACCTGGAATATCAGGCAAGTTTGGGCTTGGAGTACAAAATGAAGCAGGGCAAAGGCTAACAGACTTTTGCTAAGAGAATACACTGGTCATAGCAGACGTGCTCTTCCAACAACACAAGAGATGACTCTACACACGGATATCACCAGATGGTCAATACCGAAATCAGATTGATTATATTCTTTGCAGACAAAGATGGAGAAGCTGTATACAGTCAGCAAAAACAAGACCAGGAGCTGACTGTGGCTCAGATCATGAACTCCTGATTGAAAAATTTAGACCTAAGTTGAAGAAAGTAGGGAAAACCACTAAGCCATTTAGATAGGACCTAAATCAAATCCCTTTGATTATACAGTGGAAGTGGCAAATAGATTCAAGGGATTAGATCTGATAGATAGAGTGTCTGAAGACTATAGATGGAGATTTGTAAAGTTGTACAGGAGGCAATGATAAAAAACCATCCCCAAGGAAAAGAAATGCAAAAAGGCAAAATGGTTGTCTGAGGAGGCCTTACAAATAGATGAGAAAAGAAGAGAAGTGAAAGGCAAAGGACAAAAACAAAGATATATCCATCTAAATGCAGAGGTCCAAAGAATAGCAAGGAGAGATTAGAAATCCTTCCTAAATGATCAATTCAAAGAAATAGAGGAAAACAATAGAATGGGAAAAACTAGAGATCGCTTCAAGAAAATTAGAGATACCAAGGAAACATTTCATGCAAAGATATACACAGTAAAGGACAGAAACAGTATGGACCTAACAGAAGCAGAAGATATTAAGAAGAGGTGGCAAGAATACACAGAAGAGCTATACAAAAAAACAACTTCATGACCCAGATAATCATGATGGTGTGATCACTCACCTAGAGCCAGACATCCTAGAATGTGAAGTCAAGTGCACCTTAGGAAGCATCACTACAAACAAAGTTAGTGGAGATGATGGAATTCCAGCTGAGATATTTCAAATCCTAAAATATGATGCTGTGGAAGTACTGCACTCAATCTGCCAGCAAATTTGGAAAACTTAGCAGTGGCCACAGACAGGAAAAGGTTAGTTTTTATTCCAATCCCAAAGAAAGGCAATGCCAAAGAATGTTTAAATGACTGCACAGTTGCACTCATCTCACACGCTAGCATAGTAATGCCCCAAATTCTCCAAGCTAGGCTTCAAGGGTACATGAACTAAGAACTTCCAGATGTACAGGCTGCATTTAGAAAAGGCAGAGGAACCAGAGATCAAATTGCCAACATTCGTTGGATCATCAAAAAAGCCAGAGAATTCCAGAAAAAATATCTACTTCTGCTTTATTGACTACACCAAAACCTTTAACTGTGTGGACAATGAACTGTGGAAAATTCTTCAAGAGACGGGAATATCAGACCACCTTACCTACCTCCTGAGAATCCTGTATGCAGGTCAAGAAGCAACAGTTAGAACCGGACATGGAGCAACGGACTAGTTACAAACTGGGAAAGGAGTACATCAAGGCTGTATAATGTCACCTTGCTTATTTAGCTTCTATGCAGAAACGCCAGGCTGGTTGAAGCAGAAGCTGGAATCAAGAGTGCCGGGACACTCCAGTATTCTTGCCTGGAAAAGTCCATGGACAGAGGAGCCTGGCGGGCTGCAGTCCATGGGGTTACATGACTGAGCATGTGTGCATGAGGGTGGAGGGAAATGGGTTGGTAGCAATAAACTGGTAGAACTTAAAAAAAAAAAAAAGACTGCCTGGAGAAATATCAATAACCTCACATATGCAGATGACACGACCCTTACGGCAGAAAGCGAAGAGGAACTAAAGAGCCTCTTGATGAAAGTGAAAGAGGAGAGTGAAAAAGCTGGCTTAAAACTCAGCATTCAGAAAATGAAGATCTTGGCATCTGGTCCCATCACTTCATGGCAAATAGATGAGGAAACAATGCAAACAGTGACAGACTTTATTTTCTTGGGCTTCAGAATCACTGTAGTTGGTGACTGCAGCCATGAAATTAAAAGATGCTTGCTCCTTTGAAGAAAGGTTATGACAAACCTAGACAGCATGTTAAAAAGCAGACACATTACTCTGCCAACAAAGGTCCATCTAGTCAAACTATGGTTTTTCTAGTAGTCACGTTATTGATGTGAGAGTTAACCATGAAGAAGGCTGAGTACCGAAGAATTGATGCTTTTGAACTGTGGTGTTGGAGAAGACTCTTGAAAGTCCCTTGGACTGCAAGGAGATCAAACCAATCAATCCTAAAGGAAATTAATCAACTCTGAATATTTGTTGAAAAGACTGATGCTGAAGCTGAAACTCCAATACTTTGGCCACCTGATATGAGGAGCCAGCTCATTAGAAAAGACCCTGATGCTGGGAAAGATTTAAGGCAGAAGGAGAAGGGGAACGACAGAGGATGAGATGGTTGGATGGCATCACCGACTCAATGGGCGTGAGTTTGAGCAAGCCTGGGAGATGTTGACGGACAGAGAAGACTGGCATGCCGCAGTCCATGGGGTTACAAAGAGTTGGACATGACTGAGCGACTGAACAACAGCAGCAGTCTATCAGGCAATAGAGGCAGGTGAAAGTTATAAACTCCCTCCACAACCCTGTAACCAGAGTGTATCACGATCAAGATGAGGCTTACAGCCTATTCTTATAAACATACAAGTGTCGTTAGCAATCAAGCACCAAGTAGTCACATATTCTCTCTATATGTAAGTTCAGAGAGTCTCCTGCACTTTGTCCTCAAGCATTCCAAAAATAGGGTGAGAATTTCACTCTGGGGCAAGCACTGATATCCAAAATGCAGAACCAGTCAAACCTTTCGTCTCTTCAGGGATTTGAGACATCCGTGAAGGCAGAGCACCTGAGGAGGAGGAGCCCAGCCCCACAAGTGGCTCTCAGTACAGGATACAGGGCAAGTTGCTGGGCAGACGGGCTCCTCGGTCCCTACATCCTGTCCATCCTGTACCAAGGGTGGTGGCATCTGTGCAGTTTTCAAGGTAGTCATTGAAAATGGCTCGGCCATTGCTCATTGTGCCAAAGAGAAATCACTTCTAATGTTCTAGAAGCAGGGGAAGGTATTTAAAATACTTGGTCTAGGTACAGATTCATATTTAAGTTACTTTGAAGTTAACTAAAGGCCCCTAAGATGTAGACTAAACCAGTGAGTGGTCCCCAGCCTTTCTGGCACCACAGGCCAGTTTTGTGGAAGACAGTTTTCCACAGAATGAGAGCAGGCGGGTGGTTTTGGGATGATTCAAGCACAGTACATTTAGTGTGCACTTTATTTCTAATCTAATGCCACTGCTAATGGAGCCAAAGCAAAAACAATACCCAGTTGTGGATGTGACTGGTGATAGAAGCAAGGTCCGATGCTGAGAAGAGCAATATTGCATAGGAACCTGTGTTAGATCCATGAATCGAGGCAAATTGGAAGTGGTCAAACAGGAGATGGCAAGAGTGAATGTCAACATTCTAGGAATCAGTGAACTAAAATGGACTGGAATGGATGAATTGAACTCAGATGACCATTATATCTACTACTGTGGGCAGGAGTCCCTTAGAAGAAATGGAGTAGCCATCATGGTCAACAAAAGAGTCCGAAATGCAGTACTTGGATGCAATCTCAAAAATGACACAATGATCTCTGTTCATTTCCAAGGCAAACCATTCAATATCATGGTAATACCAGCCTATGTCCCAAGCAGTAATGCTGAAGAAGCTGAAGTTGAACGGTTCTATGAAGACCTACAAGACCTTTTAGAACTAACACCCCCAAAAGATGTCCTTTTTATTATAGGGGACTGGAATTCAAAAGTAGGAAGTCAAGAAATACCCGGAGTAACAGGCAAATTTGGCCTTGGAGTATGGAATGAAGCAGGGCAAAGGCTAATAGAGTTTTGCCAAGAGAACGCACTGGTCATAGCAAACACCCTCTTCCAACAACACAAGAGAAGACTCTACACATGGACATCACCAGATGGTCATCACCAAATTCAGATTGATTATATTTTTTGCAGCCAAAGATAGAGAAGCTCCATAGAGTCAGGAAGAACAAGACTGGGAGCTGACTGTAGCTCAGATCATGAGCTCCTTATTGCCGAATTCAGACTTAAATTGAAGAAAGTAGGGAAAACCACTACACCATTCAAGTATAACCTAAATCAAACCCCTTATGATTATACAGTAGAAGTGAGAAATAGATTTAAGGGCCTAGATTTGATAGAGTGCCTGATGAACTATGGATGGAGGTTTGTGACATTGTACAGGAGACAGGGATCAAGACCATCCCCATGGAAAAGAAAGGCAAAAAAGCAAAATGGCTGTCTGAGGAGGCCTTACAAATAGCTGTGTAAAGAAGAGAAGCGAAAAGCAAAGGAGATAAGGAAAGATATAAGCATCTGAATGCAGAGTTCCAAAGAATAGCAAGAAGAGATAAGAAAGCCTTCCTCAATGATCAATGCAAAGAAATAGAGGAAAACAACAGAATGGGAAAGACTAGAGATCTGTTTAAGAAAATTAGAGATACCAAGGGAACATTTCATGCAAAAATGGGGCTCGATAAAGGACAGAAATGGTATGGACCTAACAGAAGCAGACGATATTAAGAAGAGGTGGCAAGAATACACAGAAGAACTGTACAAAAGAGATCTTCATGACCGATGAAGATCATGATGGTGTGATCACTCACCTAGAGGCAGACATCCTGAAACGTGAAGTCAAGTGGGCCTTAGAAAGCATCACTACGAACAAAGCTAGCAGAGGTGATGGAATTCCAGTTAAAGATGATGGTGTGAAAGTGCTGCACTCAATATGGCAGCAAATTTGGAAAACTCAGCAGTGGTCACAGGACTGGAAAAGGTCAGTTTTCATTCCAATCCCAAAGAAAGGCAATTCCAAAGAATGCTCAAACTACTGCACAATTGCACTCATCTCACACGCTAGTAAAGTAATGCTCAAAATTCTCCAAGCCAGGCTTCAGCAATATGTGAACTGTGAACTTCCAGATGTTCAAGCTGGTTTTAGAAAAGGCAGAGGAACCAGAGATCAAATTGCCAACATCTGCTGGATCATTGAAAAAGCAGAGAGTTCCAGTAAAACACCTATTTCTGCTTTATTGACTATGCCAAAGCCTTTGACTGTGTGGATCACAATAAACTGTGGAAAATTCTTCAAGAGATGGGAATACCAGACCACCTGACCTGCCTCTTGAGAAACGTATATGCAGGTCAGGAAGCAACAGTTAGAACTGGACATGGAACAACAGACTGGTTCCAAATAGGTAAAGGAGTTTGTCAAGGCTGTATATTGTCACCTTGCTTATTTAACTTCTATGCAGAGTACATCATGAGAAACGCTGGGCTGGAAGAAGCACAAGCTGGAATCAAGATTGCTGGGAGCAATATCAATAACCTCAGATATGCAGATGATACCACCCTTATGGCAGAAAGTGAAGAGGAACTCAAAAGCCTCTTGATGAAAGTGAAAGAGGAGAGTGAAAAAGTTGGCTTAAAGCTCAACATTCAGAAAACGAAGATCATGGCATCTGGTCCCATCACTTTATGGGAAATAGATGGGGAGACAGTGGAAACAGTGTCAGACTTAATTTTTTGGAGCTCCAAAATTACTGCAGATGGTGATTGCAGCCATGAAATTAAAAGACACTTACTCCTTGGAAGGAAAGTTATGACCAACCTAGATAGGATTTTAAAAAGCAGAGACATTACTTTGTCAACAAAGGTCCATCTAAAGCTATGGTTTTTCCAGTAGTCATGTATGGATGTGAGAGTTGGACTGTGAAGAAGGCTGAGCGCCGAAGAATTGATGCTTTTGAACTGTGGTGTTGGAGAAGACTCTTGAGAATCTCTTGGACTGCAAGGAGGTCCAACCAGTCCATCGTAAAGGAGATGAGTCCTGAGTATTCATTGGAAGGACTGATACTGAAGCTGAAACTCCAATACTTTGGCCACCTCATGCTAAGATTTGGCTCATTGTAAAAGACCCTGATGCTGGAAGGGATTGGGGGCAGGAGGAGAAGGGGATGACAGAGGATGAGATGATTGGATGGCGTCACCAACTTGATGGACATGAGTTTGGGTGAACTCTGGGAGTTGCGATGGACAGAGATACCTGGTGTGTTGCAGTTCTTGGGGTCGCAAAGATTTGGACATGACTGAGTGACTGAACTGAATCATACTGAAAGAAAAAGAAATGCAAGATGGCAGGCAATGTGGTTGTCTAAGGAGGCCTTACAAAAGCTGAGAAAAGAAGTAAAAGGCAGAGGAGAAAGGGAAAGATATACCCAACTGAGTGCAGAGTTCCAGAGAATAGCAAAGAGAGATAAGAAAGCCTTCTTAAGTGACTAATGCAAAGAAATAGGGGAAAACAATAGAATGGGAAAGACTAGAGATCTCTTTAAGAAAATTGGAGATACCAAGGGAGCATTTCATATAAAGAAAGGCACAATAAAGGACAAAAACAGCAAGGACCTAACAGAAGCAGAAGAGATTAAGAAGAGGTAGCAAGAATAAACAGAACTATACAAAAAAGCTAATGACTGAGACAACCACGATGATGTGGTCACTACCTAGAGCCAGACATCGTGGAGTATGAAGCCAAGTGGACCTTAGGAAGTATCACTACAAACAAAGCTAGTGGAGGTGATGGAATTCCAGCTGAGCTATTTCAAATCCTAAAAGATGATGCTGTGAAAGTGCTGTACTCATTATGCCAACAAGTTTGCAAAACTCAGCAGTGTCCATAGGACTGGAAAAGGTCAATTTTCATTCCAGTCCCAAAGAAAGGTAATGTCAAAGAATGTTCAAATTATTGTACAATTGCTCTCATTTCGCATGCCAGCAATATTATGCTCAAAATCCTTCACGGTTAGGTCTCTGCAATATGTGAACTGAGAACTTTCAAATGTACAAGCTGCATTTAGAGAAGGCCGAGGAACCAGAGATCAAATTGCCAACATCCTCTGGATCATAGAAAAAGCAAGGGAATTCCAGAGAAACATCTACTTCTGTTTTATTGACTGTGCTAAAGCCTTTGACTGTGTGGATCACAACAAACGGTGGAATATTCTTAAAGTGGTGGGAATACCAGACCACCTTACCTGCCTTCTGAGAAACCTGTGTGCAGGTCAAGAAGCAACAGCTAGAACTGACCATGCATCATTGGATTGCTTCCAAATTGGGAAAGGAGTACATCAAGGCTGTATGTTGTCACCCTGTGTATTTAACTTCTGAGCAGAGTACATCATGTGAAATGCCAGGCTAAATGAATCGCAAGTTGGAATCAAGATTGCTGGAAGAAATATCAACAACCTCAGATATGCAGATGATACCACTTTAATGGCAGAAAGTGAAGAGGAACTAAAGAGCCTCTTGATGAAGGTGAAAGGGAAGAGTGAAAAAGCTGGCTTAGAACTCAACATTCAAAAAACTATGATAATGACATCTGATCTTATCACTTCCTGGCAAATAGATGGGGTAAATGTGGAAACAGTGTCAGATTTCATTTTCTTGGACTCCAGAATTAATGCAGACTGTGACTGCATTCATGAAATCAAAAGACTCTTGGTCTTTGAAAGAAAAGGTATGACAAACCTAGACAGCATATTAAAAAGCAAAGACATCCCTTTGCCAACAACAGTCTGATGGTCAAACCTATGGTTTTTCTAGTAGTCATGTATGGATGTGAGAGTTGGACTATAAAGAAGGCTGGGTGCCGAAGAATTGACGCTTTTGAATTGTGGTGCTGGAGAAGACTCTTGAGATTCCCTTGGCCAGTAAGGAGATCAAACCAGTCAATGCTAAAGGATATCAACCCTGAATATTCATTAGAAGGACTGATGCTGAAGCTGAAGTTCTAATACTTTGGCCACCTGATGTGAAGAGCTGACTCATTGGAAAAGACCATGATGCTAGAAAAGATTGAGGGCAAGAGGAGAAGGGGCCAAAAGAGGATGAGATGGTTGGATGGCATCACTGACTCAATGGACATGAGTTTGAGCAAACTCAGGGATATAGTGATGGACAGGGAAGCGTGGCGTGGGTGCAGTTCATGGAGCTGCAAAGTGTCAGACACAACTGAGTGCCTGAGCAACAACAACAATCAGGCAGGAGGTGCCAATCTGTGGCCCAGAGGTTGGGGACCCCTGGACTAAAGGTGTTCAACACCTTAAACTATACTGAAATATTTTTATCTAAACTACACATAAACAAAAAAATAAGTGTCTTTTAATATGTGCATATCAATTAAAGTAAAGCTTTGCAAGTAAATTAGTTTCAAGATACTTTGCTTTAAAACCAAAGCTGGCAGTGAAACAAAAGCCATTTAATTCATTGAACTCACTGTATTTCCCAGTCCTGAGGACAAATGAAATAAAGAAACCTACAACCATTGCAGAGTTAAAATTCCAAATTGTTTGTAGGATCTTCGCCTTGGGAAATTCCTGTCATCTTTCATGTGAACTGAACCCTAACACTAAGCACTTGATAAGCATTTGAATGCCTCAAATAGAGAATAATCACACTTCTTTAAAATACACAATTGGTAAGTTTGAGACATAATTGGGAAGTTTGTTCACAACTTAAACCCATTGAACAAATCTCACAAAACTCTCAGCCTTTCTATCAAACTTTAAAACAGTTTAAACTGTGAGAAACAGAGAAAGCTTCCTGTCCTTAGGCAGAGCTGAGAAATGTCTAGTGTAGTTTATAAATCTGAGTGGTTTCAGTTCAGTTCAGTAGCTCAGTCGTGTCTGACATTTTGTGACCCCATGGACTGTAGCATGCCAGGCTTACCTGTCTATCACCAATTCGCGGAGCTTGCTCAAACTCATGTCCATCGAGTGGGTGATGCCATCCAACCATCTTATCCTCTGTCATCCCCTTCTCCTCTTGCCTTCAGTCTTTCCCAGTATCAGCATCTTTTCCAGTGAGTCAGTTCTTCACATCAGGTGGCCAAAGTATTGGAGTTTCAACTTCAGCATCAGTCCTTCCAATGAATATTCAGGACTGATTTCCTTTAGGATGGACTGGTTGGCTCTCCTTGCAGTCCAAGGGACTCTCAAGAGTCTTTTCCAACACCACAGTTCAAAAGCATCCATTCTTTGATGCTTAGCCTTCTTCATGGTCCAACTCTCACATCCATACATTACCACTGGAAAAACCATAGCCTTGACTAGATGGACCTTTGTTGGCAGAGTAATATCTCTGCTTTTTAACATGCTGTTTAGGTTGGTCATAGCTTTTCTTCTAAGGAGCAAGCATCTTTTAACTTCATGGCTACAGTCACCATCTGCAGTGATTTTGGAGCCCAAGAAAATAAAGTCTGTCATTGTTTGCATTGTTTCCCCATCTATTTGTCCTGAAGTGATGGGACCAGATGCTATGATCTTAGTTTAAACCACTCATGATGGGAGTAGTTTGGAAAAACTGAAAAGCAATTAATTAAAGTGAAATGGTTCCTTACAGCTCCCAGTCCAGCCCCTGCCAGTTGTGGGAGGCCAATCTAGGCACCCCTGCACTGTGGAGTTTCTCTCTAAATCCCGGGCATTGGGGTTGGGAAGAACGTGGCCACATCTTCCTGTGCTTGGATGACCAGCCTCTGTTTTCCCAGGTCTGAGGGGTCTTCAAGGATGGAGAACTCTTGGTGCTAAAACAGAGACAGTCCCAGGCAGCAGGGCCAAGTCTCTCACCCCACTTGAACCCCCGTTCCTTTTCTAGAAGGATCCCTCCTCGCTGTTGCCATGGCTGGGAAGATATCCCACGAGTGGTTTTCTTGTTCAGAGGAAGCTGCTGAGCCTCTGAGTGCAGTTTCCAGGCTTCTTGCCTCTACCCTACTTGGCCATGTTCACAGATTCTGCCCTGAAGACCCCAGCTATTCCTCCCCAGCACCCTAAGCCTAACCCCACAGAGGCTGATGGGGGTGGGTCAGGTGAAGTGTGGTAGGTGCCGGTGCTGGAGTTCCTGTGAACTAGGAGGGCTGGGAGAAAGCAGGCTATAAAGAGGAGGGTTGCTCCACTTTTGGAGGCTGCCCTGGGGCTCTGGCTGCTCCTTGACAGCTGCGGTGGTGGGGTTGCTAAGCATTCATTTTTGAAGCTTGCAAGTTTGGCTCTTTCTGTCTTGAAGATGCTCCTGCCTGCCTTTCTTTCTTTCTCCAGCTAAAGCATAAAGAAGTGGCAACCAACAAAAGCCTCCTTGGTGCATCTCCACTGGCGCCTTCTGGCCGCCTCTTTGTGCCAAGAGTCTTCTTTGTCTTAGGCCTTTGCTTCGTCCTCAGAACAGGACTAGGAACCATGCATCCTTGGTCCAGGGTGCTGAGGCGAAGCTTGGTTAGTTTATCCAGGAGAACAGGACAGGAGGAGTTGGCTAGGGCCCTATGGCCCAACCTCAAAGAGAATAGTAGAGCAGGGTGTTAAAAGCTCCCTCCCTCCCTGCCCCCTGACTCCTGACAGCACCATGGAAACCTGTGCTGGCTGAGAGCCCTGGGCAGGGTCTCTGTTGAGCTAGTGAGTTGGAAAATGGGGAACTTTGAGGGACTGGGGCTATCATCTCAGCCTTCCATGAGAATCGGGCCAGCCTAACCCTGTTAGAAATATCAGGTCAAGGGAAACACGGTGGGTGGATGTAAATGGATGAACTTGAGACCCTACACTGAGCTGCGGGCCTTCCCGTGCCCAGGCTAGGTCCCTGCCCTGAAACAGGTGCTAACAGCTTTTGTTCCAGCGCCCCTGAGCACCAGGCATTGTCTCCCAGGTGCCATCTCATCAGCTCCTCTTGGGGGTTTGGAGGGCTGAGTAGCTTCCCAGACCTGAACTCAAAACCAAGGACTTCCCAGTTTAGTCCCTCTCTGAGCTGTCCATCCAGGTGCTCAGCCTCAGGAAGAAGGTACTTTGCAGAGCTGAGAGGGGCAGATCTTACCATGGCTCTGCCTGAGGTTCAGGAGGCTGGTCGCTGCTCTCGGCAGTGGGCGACTGATGGAGCTTCTTGTCCTTAGAGCCCTTTTAATAACTTTTAAAATTTTATTTTATTGGCGTATAGTTGATCTACAGTGCTGTTTGGTTTCTGCCGTACAGCAGGGGGATTCGGTTATATGGCTGTATATTCATATTCTCTTCCATTGTTTGATCGCAGGATGCTGAGTGTTGTTCCTCGTGCTCTACAGTGGGACCTTGTTGTTTATCCATTATACTTCATGGTTTGCACCTGCTGGCCCCAGTCTCCCCAGTCCATCCCTTCCCCACCCCACCCTACCTTGGAAACCACAAGTCTGTTTTCTCTTAGACCTCTTTAGTAATTAGTCAGACTGAATGTGGATCCAGAGAGCTGAGAAGTAGCAAGAGGTTATGGCATAGCTGACCACTAGAAACCTCTTAGGACCATGTCTCTGTAACTTACGAAGTACAGGGCATGCTGCCTCCTGCCATCAAAGTGCTCCATGGGTACCAGACTGTCAGCACATTATGAGCTGCAGAGCTTGGCTATTTGTGCGGGTTTAAACATCACTCCTCTAAAACTCAGCACGTTCTGAACTAAGCTTAATTGAACCCAATCATCTCTTCCTTAACCTGGCAGGGATTCAGCACCCCTTATTGATTCCAGCACTTCTCAGGTAGGCATTCATGCCACCAAGAGGAAATGGGCCTGAACCCAGTTCTAGTGTTTCATGGTGACACACAGCCACACTTGCCTTATTCTCTCCTACAGGACACGTCATCCCATTTTAGGCAATGTCTTATGGGTTGGGCCTTTCTCAAAGCAACATAACTGGTTATTGGTGGAGAGAAGATTTAGGCCCAGTCCCACCCAGTCAGCTGGCTTCTATTCCTTGATGCTGGGAATAACGTTTGTGAAATGAAAATATCTCCTGCCATATCAATAAACAAGAAATGTCACAGCCATCAGCGATTTCTGGTCTCCAAATGTGAGTGAGGGCTCCCCAAACTGTGATCCAGCAGATGCTGCCACCCTCCACGGTGATTGCTGAGAAGCTAGGGGATTGCAGGAAGCAGCCATCTGCCACTCCTTAAGGTGAACAAGGAAACAGAATTGGGTTCCAGACAGCTGAGTCACATATGAAAGGAGTGAATTTAGTGGGCCCAGAGGTTTGCATCTTCCCATACATAGAATGCGAAATTGCTTAACGTGACACCTGATCTTTGATGTTCAGACTGCCTGCTCCCTTTGTTGCAAAGTTTTATGTGGCCTGACTCCTCTGCTCCTGCCTCCTTGCAGCAGTTTTCTCAGAGCTACTGAGATGCTGTCTCCTAGGCTTGGAGTCCTAAACGTTCCCACCAAATAAATAACTCTCTGCTTTCAGGTTGTGACTCTGTATTTTAGTCAACAGCGTGAACTCCGATGTAGCCCAAGTCCTTGCTTTCATCTACACCTCGCCGCCGCCCATAAGTATTAGATATGTACTATGACCAACCTCAACAATTAGTATCTTAGAATTTTAGTGGGAGGGATTGAGAAATAACCCTTGTTGCCATTGAAATTTATTCAAGTCGTTACTTGATTGACTTACAGCCATGAAATGTTATAGTGCCCCTGTACTGCAATGGATTTCAGTGGTCCACTCAAAATCTTTCTCTAATAGAAGTGCAATAAAAACCTGACTAATCATACATATAACCAGGATTTGATCCAATTCACTAGAAGTTTTGAAAAATACCAGCCTCAGTATCCAAGGCATAGTATCAATTTATTGTTCTAATTCTTTTTTGAATCATCTTTTTTTTTTCATTCAGATAAAAAAAAAACCCAGGAATATTTTTCATAGTAAATGAAATATATCCTAATTCTGTGTGTTCCAGTAACAAAATGGTAAACTTGAAGGCGGTAGAGGCAGACGGAATTTTACTCTTGGCTTCTCTAGCGAGCAGGGCCAGCTTTATGGGCATAGGGGTGTGTGTCACACATGATCCGCTTGCTCACAGGAATCCGGTGCCTGGCTTAGTGCTCTACTGTCCTCTTCAGGAAATTCCTACTAGATTATTTGTGAGCAGGTGGTGAGCAGGGGAGATGCCCTGGGGGGAGAGCCCCTGCCATTGTTTGTGATCTCACAGCAGTACCTGAAGGCTCTGACTCAGGCCCCTGGGCAACGAGTGCAGCAGGCAGAGCAATTGGCCTGGCCAGCCCCCAGGGCAATTCAAGGAGCCCCAGGGCTAAGTGGGTGATTGAGAAGGGACCTGGGGCCAGATTGGCAGTGATGACAGTGTCAGCAGCAGAAGAAATGACTGCTGTGTGCCTGGGGAAAGCAGAGGCAACCTGGGAACTGTGGGAGGCCAGCTGGCCCATTCATTCACCAGGAGAGCTGGTTCCTGCAGCTCCCACACAAATACTTAACTGTGGTTTACCCTGGGACAGGAATTGCTGGTTCTCCGGGAGTAAACTTTTGTTGATAAATTATTACAAGGTAAAAGCATACACATGGATATTGCAAAAAGGCGTGTCAGAGAGTTATTAGAATTATTCAAAGAGTTTAGAGTCTCTGGTTGTGAAAACTGCTGCAACATTGTAAACAAATATCTGCAGGCTTACCTGTAGAAATTAAATGTAGTTAGCAGTAGACATAAAAGAGCTCTTTTCCTATGAACTTCAAATGAACAGATTACTAACTAGGAAGACAATTTTTTTTATTGTCTTTCTAGTTGTTGAAGACTGAACAGTGAAATTCGTGAATGAAAAAGTGAAGTGAAAGTTGCTCTGTTGTGTCCAACATTTTGTGATCCCATGGACTGTGGCCTGCCAGGCTCCTCTGTCCATGGAATTCTCCAGGCAATTGGAGTGGGTTGCTGTTCCCTTCTCCAGGGGATCTTCCCAACCCAGGGATCTAACCCAGGTCTCCCACATTGCAGGCAGATTTTTTACCATCTGAGCCATTAGGGAAGCCCTAAATACATGAATAGGTGTTTTCAATTATGTAGAAATCATGAAGCCATTTTCAGTTTCTTAAATAACCTCTTCAAGTTATAGGAAATATCAGAAAATATTAAAATGCTGTGGTTCATTTTTTATTTAAAATTCAATTCAGATTACATGAAACATATTTATGAAGAGTTAAATCTTTTAAGAAAAATTGTTCTGTGAAGCATAAGCTCAAATGACTAAAATTTGTATTTCAAAATAATTTATCAGAAATGTATCCAATGTTGTCACTGCTTATAAAATATTCTTCACAACACGACTGAAGCGACTTAGCAGCAGCAGCAGCAGCAGTCATAGGTATATCAGAAAGATTCTTCTCAAAGTTAAAAATTATAAAAAAGCCATTGATGCAAATTTCCAAATTTTCATGTTCATTTATATTGATTGCATATTAAGTGGCTAGAGTATAGATTTTGATGACTTAATAAATTGTGGAATAGTGAGTCACATCTTCAGTTCAGTCATTCAGTCATGTCTGACTCTTTGCGACCCCATGGACTGCAGCATGCCAGGCTTCCCTGTCCATCACCAACTCCCAGAGCTTACTCAAATTCATGTCCATCGAGTCGGTGATGCCATCCAACCATCTCATCCTCTGTCATGCCCTTTTCTTCCCGCCTTCAATCTTTCCCAGCATCAGTGTCTTTTCCAGTGAGTCAGTTCTTCGTATCAAGTGGCCAAAGTATTGGAGTTTCAGTTTCAGCATCAGTCCTTCCAATGAATATTCAGGGTTGATTTCCTTGAGGATTGACTGGTTTGATCTCCTTGCAGTCCAAGGGACCCTCAAGAGTCTTCTCCAACACCACAGTTCAAAAGCATCAATGCTTTGGCACTCAGCTTTCTTTGTAGTCCAGCTCTCACATCCATACATGACTACTGGAAAAACCGTAGCTTTGACTAGACGGACCTTTGTTGGCACAGGAATATCTCTGCTTTTTAATATACTGTCTAGGTTGGTCATAGCTTTTTTTCCAAAGAGCAAGTGTCTTTTAATTTCATGGCTGCAGTCACCATCTGCAGTGATTTTGATCATAAGACCCACATCTTATGATGAATCAAAATATCCCACTTAATAGAATACTACATTTATTGTATTTAAAATTATATCAAAATATTATGTTTTATAATTTTTATATTGTTATTTATGTTACTATAACCCTTATGGGCAACAGTAATGTTTTGTAAGTAATAAAGTATTTTAAGGAAAAGCCCCTTTTAACAACACTTTTTTCCTATTCTTTGTAAAAGAGGCCCCACATATTCATTTTGCACTGAGCCCACAAACTGTGCAGGTTTGAGCCCCACAAACCTGATGGCAAGGTTTAGCATTGATGCTCCCTTCCAGACATCTTCTGCTTACATTCTTATTCTTTACAGTTTGAACTGATAGAAGCTTTTGTCCATTAGGAATAGAAATGCTTCATGTTTAAAAATATTTGCCTTTCAGCACTCAAAACAGCATACTTAATGAATATGCTTTATTTTCCCATGAATTATTAGCCTCAGCCTCAGCCTCTCAGCCTTCCCTCCTACCTGCTTTTGAGGATGGGAAGGCTAGTTCTGTAGTGTGTGGAGCACAATGTTGTCACATCCTTAGCAATGGAGACTTGTTTATAGTAACTCAGTTTGACATTTCTCCATTGACTTACTAGTCATAACTCAGTGTCCATTTGTTTGACTTCATCCTAAGAGTCTTGGTCAGCCTGACGTTACAGTGACAAGAGGTTCAGGTGTTCTGGTGGCCTCCACTGTGAGGCTGGAAAGATTTATGTCTAGACGGCTGTGTGCAAAAACCTCTCTGCACATGGAGCTCCACATATCCCCAAAGGATATAATGAGTAAAACTAGAAGAATAATGAAGAAAAATGACAGGCACGTGGAAGGGGAACAAACAGGGTGTGCCTCTGGTAAATAACTCCCTGAAGGACTCTTAGAAAAGACTTACTGATTAATTGAATCAATCTATCATCCTTTGGGTGACAGCATCAATTTGCAATCTTTTTGGGGAGTTGTTTCATTTCATTGCTGTTATAGCTTAAATTCATGTGAGGGTAGAATGAGAGGTTAAAAAATATACCTGTTTTATTATTCAGTTTAGTTCAGTCGTTCAGTCGTGTCCGACTCTTTGCGACCTCATGAATCACAGCACGCCAAGCCTCCCTGTCCATCACCAACCCCCGGAGTTCACTCAAACTCAGGTCCATCGAGTCGGTTATTAGGCTACCACAATTCTGTGCTCTCATTATAGAAATGACTTACATTGATTTTAATAATGGTTTAAAATGTCAGAACATCAACATGTGTCTTATACAAGGATTTTTCCTCTCTGAATTTATCTTACAGAAATCAGCTTTTAATACCCATCAAAAATTTAAACTCATTTATTTGCTTCTAAACTGCATACTGTTTAAGAATTTTTGAAGAACAGTCTTTTTTTTTTTAATTTATTTCTGGGGACTATACAAAGATCTATCGTTATCCTTTTTAGGAGGAACTCACCTTTGTTTTCTTTGTGGTCTTTGGCAACCATAGTTTGTGATACTTGTGTAGATTTCAGTGGTTAATGAGACCTGTGAGTGTATTCTGCAGTTTGGGCTTTCATTGAATTAAAAGGAATAGAATATATACATGTCTTAGAGATTTTGCTCTCATACCTTGTAAAAATGATTGTTTCAAGACACTAGCATTTTTTAAATTGGACGTAATGTATTAGTCACAAATTCTGTCCTTCCCTTTCTTGGGAGTGTGTGAAAGGTGGATATAATACAATGAAAAGGGGATTGATCGTGGGTCCTAAGCAAAGACTGACATGTGAGGAGAATAATTTGGGCTTCATTTTGTTATAATATAAGGATTTTGATAACAAAGCTTCCTGAGTACAAGCATTAAGTGCCATAATTTTACCCAAATGTCTGAGGAAGATTTATCTTGACAACCATCAGTTCAGTTCAGTTCAGTCACTCAGTCGTGTCCGACTCTTTGCGGCCCCATGAATTGTAGCACGCCAGGCCTCCCTGTCCATCATCAACTCCTGGAGTTCACTCAAACTCACGTCCATCGAGTCGGTGATGCCATCCAGCCATCTCATCCTCTCACGTCCCATTCTCCTCCTGTCCCCAATCCCTCCCAGCATCAGAGTCTTTTCCAATGAGTCAACTCTTCACATGAGGTGGCCAAAGTACTGGAGTTTCAGCTTTAGCATCATTCCTTCCAAAGAACACCCAGGACTGATCTCCTTTAGAATGGACTGGTTGGATCTCCTTGCAGTCCAAAGGATTATCAAGAGTCTTCTCCAACACCACAGTTCAAAAGCACCAATTCTTTGGTGCTCAGCTTTCTTCACAGTCCAACTCTCACATCCATACATGACCACAGGAAAAACCATGGCCTTGACTAGACGGACCTTTGTTGGCAAAATAATGTCTCTGCTTTTGAATGAATATGCTATCTAGGTTGGTCATAACTTTCCTTCCAAGGAGTAAGCGTCTTTTAATTTCATGGCTGCAGTCACCATCTGCAGTGATTTTGGAGCCCCCCAAAATAAAGTCTGACACTGTTTCCACTGTTTCCCCATCTATTTCCCATGAAGTGATGGGACCAGATGCCATGATCTTCGTTTTCTGAATGTTGAGCTTTAAGCCAACTTTTTCACTCTCCTCTTTCACTTCACAACCATAGGAAGTATTAAAAAATGAAACAGTTTGAGTAATCTTAATCTCTCTAATATTAGCTACTTATTAATGTATTATAAAAGAAGTTGAAAAACTTCTAACCCTGAAACTGAATGTAATTGGTTGACTAATATATAAGAACATATCATACATACATGTTAACATATGGGATCATGTTATTGTTATTTAAGAGAACTCTAACATGTGGATGAAAAGCGTTGCCTGCCATATCAGTAAACAAAGGATGCTACGGCCATCAAGCCAGATGCCATTGCAGCTGCCCCTGACTGTGTACCTGGAGGGGAATTCAAGGTGGAGAAAAGTAGGATACTGGCCCTAGATAGCTGAGGTGCATATCAAAGAAATTATTGTAATTAACCCAGACTCTTCCATCTTTCCATACATAGAAAAGCACTAAATTTATTAACTTGAGATGTCTGGTTTTCTTTAATAATAATCTTTTGATGTTCTAATTACCTGATTGTTGTCACAAAACTCCTAAATCCCCTGGCTCTTCCATTACCTCTTGGGAGCAGTCTCTCAGAGCTGTCTGAGAGGCTGTCTTCCAGGCTTAAGTTCTCAGTTGTTTGCCAAGTAAAACGTAATTCTCAACTTTTCAGTTCAGTTCAGTTCAGTCGCTAAGTCGTGTCCGACTCTTTGCGATCCCATGAATCACAGCATGCCAGGCCTCCCTGTCCATCACCAACTCCAGGAGTTCACTCAGACTCACGTCCATTGAGTCAGTGATGCCACCCAACCATCTCATCCTCTGTCGCCCCCTTCTCCTCTTGCCCCCAATCCCTCCCAGCATCAGAGTCTTTTCCAATGAGTCAACTCTTGGCATGAGGTGGCCAAAGTACTGGAGTTTCAGCTTTTGCATCATTCCTTCCAAAGAAATCCCAGGGCTGATCTCCTTCAGAATGGACTGGTTGGATCTCCTTGCAGTCCAAGGGACTCTCAAGAGTCTTCTCCAACACCACAGTTCAAAAGCATCAATTCTTCGGCACTCAGCTTTCTTTACAGTCCAACTCTCACATCCATACATGACCACTAGAAAAACCATAGCTTTTGTTGGCAAAGTAATGTCTCTGCTTTTCAGTATGCTATCTAGTTTGGTCATAACTTTCCTTCCAAGGAGTAAGCGTCTTTTAATTTAATGGCTGCAGTCACCATCTGCAGTGATTTTGGAGCCCAAAAAAATAAACTCTGACACTGTTTCCACTGTTTCCCCATCTATTTCCCATGAAGTGATGGGACCAGATGCCATGATCTTCGTTTTCTGAATGTTGAGCTTTAAGCCAACTTTTTCACTCTCCTCTTTCACTTTCATCAAGAGGCTTTTTAGTTCCTCTTCACTTTCTGCCATAAGGGTGGTGTCATCTGCATATCTGAGGTTATTGATATTTCTCCCGGCAATCTTGATTCTAGTTTGTGCTTCTTCCAGCCCAGCGTTTCTCATGATGTACTCTGCATAGAAGTTAAATAAGCAAGGTGACAATATACAGCCTTGACGTACTCCTTTTCCTATTTGGAACCAGTCTGTTGTTCCATGTCCAGTTCTAACTGTTGCTTCTTGACCTGCATACAGATTTCTCAAGAGGCAACTTTTAGGTTGTGCATTTTCTTCAGTATAGAAAAGATAAAGGCATATTTAACATAAAATTATACTGAATTTAGTATACAATAATTCAGAAGCATTTGCTGACCTTACATTGCCTTGGAACGTCTTCCTTATCAGCGTTCATTGTGGTTTACACAGTCCAAAGCCACTTGACAAATCCCCATTGTCTGGGTGTAGTTTATTCTGTTTTGACCAGAGTGCACAAACTGGAATTTGTGGTAGAATGGTGACATATTTGCATTTTCAGGATAAATAGTAATCTTGAATAGTCTCTTAACCTTAGTTTAGCTGTTTTTATAATGCCTGTGTTTATGTATCTCCAAAGTTTGTCCTACAATGTGGTCTATTTAAAAGGTTTTTATATCTGAGTTCAAATTGTCCGCTTGTTATGGTACAGTGGAATGCTGGATTTTTGCTTCACCATTTCAGAGATTATGTTTTATAGTAGCTACCAGATGAAGATGATCTTGGTACCCCCTGTTATTTACCAAATGCACATCTTATTTAATGGAGAACTCTAGACTAACGAATCTTCTCTTTACATCATATATACATGTGTGGTCTTTACTTAGGGTTGATCTATTAACTTTCAATCTATTAACTCTTTTTATGCAGCCGAGGTCTGGTATGCATATGCCCTCATGGTGGGAAGCAACATCCTAACAGTCATCCACCCTACTTCGATGAACACACATCAGCATACTTCCACACAGGGAACATAAGTAAGAGCAGCCTTGGTCATTTACAAGGCTCTCACCACGTGGCCCAGAAGCGAAATACTATAAGCTGATCTTCAGCTTCTTGGAATGCTGCCTCAAAGCCTTCCTTGTTTTCAGTCAGTTTTGGCATTTCGGCTTCTGGGGGCTGGTGTGTGTCTGTGTGCTGTGAGAGCAAGGACACAACCCCAGCAGCCTGGAGCAGCCCAAGCCCTCAGTCCCTTGAGTACGTATGGCAAACCTCAGCTGAAATTGTGACCCTGCTGTCACAAGTGCTAAAGTAAAAAGTGAAAATGAAGTCGCTCAGTCATGTCCAACTCTTTGCAACCCCATGGACTGTAGCCTACCAGGCTCCTCCGTCCGTGGGATTCTTCAGGCGAGAATACTGCAGTGGGTTGCCATTTCCTTCTCCAGGGGATCTTGCCAACCCAGGGATTGAACCTGGGTTTCCTGCATTGTAGGCAGACACTTTACCATCTGAGCCACCAGGGAAGTCTCACCTTGCCTATCCTGTTTCAACATGTTCATTAAAATTGACATCAAATCTTCATTATCAGAGGGGCAGTAAATGAGTAAATTATTCTATTTTAAATAATTTGACATGCAAAAATGAAAAAGCCTCCCTATGTTAATGTAAGGTTTTTTAAATATAGTGCTCTATAATCCAGCTATTAGCTGGATGCTAACTCTGAATTCCAAATAGAGGAGGGATAGAAAAAAAAGTTCTCCAAATGACAGCAAGTCTATTCCAGAAGGTCTTGTAAAAGAACCCTTAGTGCGAGGAGATAATGAAAGTGCATGTTACCTGTGATTGAGCTGAAATAGTACCAAGACCTGGCAATTCCTTTTTACTGCCGTACAGTGTAGAACATCAGCTCTGCCTCCATGTCACTGAAATAGGGTTTCCCTGTCAGTGACGTCATCAGGTACACCTTGAGAAGGAACATGGACTTTCAGGGATGGCTCAGAAACTTAGTTGTTTTTCCTTTTATTTTTAAAATGCAAATTACACTAGTAAGTCAAAAAAATCACTCTGTTAAAAATACATTCATAATTAACAAATGCAAAAGAAAGAAAGACACATCAGGATTGTAACTTCTTGCCTTCTGAATATTAGGTTTATAACAAAAGCTCAGCCTAGAAAAATAGCATTCTTCACCGGATTTTGAGGAGGATACAGCTGTACAACTTAGATGTTTTTCCAGATAGAATCACACTACTGTGCTCCCTGTTCACTGATTCCTGTTTAGTAGTCAACAACTGGTTTTGAAAATTTTGGTGGTGATGATCGTAGTGATTAGATGGTAACTTGGCTGCAACGTAAAGCAGGAATATGAGAGTTTTGTTCTCTGTGCATTTAAACCTCTATCCATATACATGTCTTAGAAGGGTGGAGTCTCATCACAGCATGAATGTACAGTGAAACCTCATGTTAATAGTCACATTAGAATAATTTCTGGCATGTGTAGTATTTATATTGTAAGAATCAAAGGATGATACATTGGTAAATATTTTTCTCATATGTTAAACATGCATGTCACTATAAAATCATCGTATGAGGTTTCACTGACATGTTTGTGACTGTATATTTTATGCATGTATATATGGACAAACATATACAAACCACTGAGAAAATTCAAGCACAAGTGCTGGAACTTTTTTTTTTTTGTAGTTTATGTTCTACTAGTAACCTTTGTTCCTTTGTTATCTTCAAATGCATATGTGTGTAGATCACAGACACCCATGCAGGCACAGTAATGGGACTGGTTTATGTAGCTTTGGATGGGCTAACGTTCAAAGTAGGCTAGCCCAATAACTGAAACTTCATAGAAACCAAGAGAAAAAGTTGCTCCATGCCAATTTATAACTTTTCAAGTCCAAATTTCACTGCATTTAAAGATGGTGTATTATTAATAGTCCTAAGAAATTGATTTTAGTGTCTCAGGTGGACCAAAAAGAAAATGACTCATCTGAGTTCCTGACAAGCCTGAGCTAATTATGTTTTTCACTAATGAAAATCAAATAATGCTTGAATATATAGAACAAAATGTCCTAGGAATTCAGAATATTCCATAAACACATTGACCTACTATTAAGTTTCCAAAGGCATCTTGTTGCCAACTACATTAACAGCACAGTTTTTCTGCCACAATAATACAGGAGGATTAAAATACACTCTAACACACAACAGATCCCCCAATTACCACAAAGAGATCTCAGATATTTCACCAAGGTAACTATTGTTCCCCCCGCCCACCCAAAAAATAATCTCGTACGCTGAAGTTAGGAAAAAAAGTTCACCTACATAGGGGCTTCCATTTGAATTAGATATAAAAGAGTAAACATAGCTAATACATATTCAGTTGGCCTCTGTTGATAGAAATCCACAGCTGTTTCTGTGTTAGTAAAAGACATTTGTAGATACTTATAAAAGCACCTAGAGTGCAATAAAGAAAATCAGTGAGTTAAGCCGTTTCTGTTCTCTGCTTCCCCGGAGATTAATGAGTTTAGTAGATTAATATGTTTTGCTTTGTCCCCCCCAACCCCCTCAGAAGACCTTATTGAAGAATTATAAAGATGACGATTATTACTTTGTTACTATTACTTGTCTCTTTTTGGCCACCATGGAGGCTCAATGGTGAAAGCACTTGGCTGACAGCTGGCAGTTTTCGTACACAGACACACTGGAGCTGCTGAGCTATGCAGTCTTGTTTCTTGACATGACACACACACAGACTTGAACTCATTCGGAATTAACAGCAGTGTGTTAGCCTAAAGGAAGTGACTTGGGGACGTCTGCACTGAGGACTCTCAGGCGCACAACTTAGGTGGGTTAAGGCAAGTATGTACGGTACAGCCTTTAGGGCAAACAACCTGCCGTTTCAGACTTCGGTTACAAGGTCATCATGGTATGTTTTGTGTGTTTGTTTTTGCAATTACATTGCCTACATAGCCGTGGTGCTATCAAGACATATGGAGGGCAGAAGACAGGGCTCTCAAACTACTGTGCCCTGGATGACTTTGCAGCTGGCAGAGGCCGCCCGGCTGGGCTGTAGAGGAGTTAGTGACGGCCAGCAGAGGGCGCCAACACGTCTCCTTATGAACTTTGCAAAGACCTGGGAGAAAGGAGCCTGCATTCCGGAAATCCACGAGGGGCGTGTCCTGCATATTTGTCTGTTTCAGATAGAAAGAGGAGGCCAAGAAGAATTGGTGTGTGCGTGCGTGCGTGTGTGTGTGTGTGAGTGTGCGTGTCTCTTCCAGTGCATGTGGAGGCTTTATGTTTTGTTAGTATGTATTAAACTTAGTTGCTTCTTTCTCTTCAAAAAATGCAGGAGGCCACCGCGAAACAAGTTCTTTGAAAGGTCCAGGAGCTGATGTACTGAAGCCATTTGTGTTATTTTGACCTGAGAGAGAGAAAAAAGATGTTTTTAATCAAGGGTGAGAGCTCAGTACCCTTTGCTCACCTCTCCAAGCGCAAGAGTAAACCAAAAAAAAAAAAAAAAAAAAGTCCAAAGCCCAAATTGTGCTTTAAATAGACAGTTTTCCTCCTCTCAACTTTTTCCTCAGTGCAACCTTCTGGATAGAGAGGCCAGCTATGGTAATTTAAAATCCATTTTCTGGGGGCAAATGACTATGTATTGCTGTACAGTTAGGCTGCCAAAAAGAATGCATTGGTTTCAAATGGTGGCCTGTTACTGCGTGGGATATTCCCACATTTACGCCACAGGGAGCCCAATAGATGTGGACCTGCTTCGGCACATAGGTCAGTGGTAGTCAAAGCAGCTACTTTGTTAGAAAATTAACCTGCAAACATGGGAATGTTAAGTGCAGCAACTTCATAGCCATTATTGGTTTCAAAAAGTCCTCCAAACTGTAAGAGAAAAATTAATGAAAACTTTTCCCTTTGAGATGGATTATAGATAATCCAAAGAATTATATATCAAGAATATTCACCCAACCTAACTTTTTTTTTTTTTAATATGGAACGCTTCACAAATTTGCGTGTCATCCTTGCGCAGGGGCCATGCTAATCTTCTCTGTATGGTTCCAATTTTTAGTATATGTGCTGCCGAAGCGAGCACCCAACATAACTTTTTAAAAAGAAAACTGTTTATTCATTGACTACAGAAACTAAAACACAGCTATGAATGGAGGTCAGTTAGGGGTAGTGTTTCCAAAGCCTTGTCCAGGCTCTGAGCCATTGAAGATTTGCTGGGTATAGTGGAAACCCCACAGCTAAAATTGCGCATTGCTTTTAAGCATCTATTTTCCTTCTAAGGAACTGCTTTTATTTCCAGTTGCTATATAATATCATGGGAGTGCTTGACCTGGCCCATGATGTTAAATTACTCTTACTTTATGAGACTTGTTTATGGCAGGTTGACAGGAGAAGGCCCACCACAGGACAAAGACACGGGAGAGGCTCAGGTCTCTGCCTCCCAGCAGGGAATGGAGTTTATACGTGAATCGGTTTTAGTTTTTCATGGGATTTTAATAGGCAGTGACTCTCCAATGATTGTTTTTGAGGGCTACACAGTTGAAAAAGCTCTTCATCCAACACCACATAATGTGAAACCAAAACGGAATATAAGGGAACGCAGTAAAAGGGGAGGATGCAGGCAGGTATGGAACCATGGCAGCCACGTTAGTGTGAGGAAGGAAAGATAAATGAATTTAAAGTCAGGGAATGACATGTCAGGGCGAACTCACAGTCCACATAAGAATTTGGAAAAAACAAAACCAAACAAAACTAAGGGATCAGGAACACTGCCTGGTAACTGGGGCCACATAACTAACAAGATGTGTGACCCGTGTTTTCCTTTCCTTTCATCCAGTTTCCTTGTCTGTAAAATAAAAGCTCAGTGTTCTAGTACTTGAGGTCTTCTAGGGGATGCTTTGTAGAAGTGATGGGAGTGGTATTTTGACTGGTGATTTGTTAAACATTAATTTCATGAGCCGTGGGACTTGAAGACTCTGATATAATTTAACCATTTTCAGGCAGTAAGGAAAAAAAAATTTATTACTTTTGGTTTGCCACTAAAAGTATTTCATAAAATCATGAGAAGTTTCTGTCTTCAAGGAATTTCTTTCTGGACATTAAATTTGAAGAGTCCTCTCTTTAAAGAAAACAGAATTATAAATGCCTGATTTGAAAATATATTCTTGATTACATATAATTAGCATTCTCATGTTATTATCAGAGCTTATCCTTAAATAATGATTATACCCAATTTATTATATTTTAATCTTTATTGATCATTCATACTGAACAGCACAGTGTAATGTTATGTGATAAAAATGTGTGATTTGTTAGAAGCAAGAAATTGCAGGACTTACAGATCCTCTGGTCTACTTTTGAGCACAAGCATATTGTTACATGTTACTTGGGCTGATAAGATGTGATACATTGTTTACAGAGGAAACCTTTTGGGAATGAAAATACAGTGTATGTTAATTTGAGTTGAGGAAGTCTTTTCCTGAGTAATATTGGTTAACATAAGCATTGTTCCTACAGCTAATAAATTGCTTATTAAGTGTCTTGTATGTGACATGTCCTCTGTTGTAATTCTCTACAAGCATTGTTTTATAGAAATTCAGAGCAGTTGTATGAAGTACATAGGCTGTTGTCTCTGTTTTGCAGTTGAGGAAACTTAGGCCCTGATGGCTCAGATGGTAAAGAATCTGCCTGCAGTGCAGAGACCCAGGTTTGATCCCTGGGGAGGGAAGATCCCCCAGGGAAGGGAATGGCAACCCACTCCAGTTATTCTTGTCTAGAGAATTCCATGGACAGAGGAGCCTGGCTGTCTACAGTCCATGGGGTCGCAAAGAGTTGGACATGACTGAGTGACTAACACCTTCATTTTCAGGCTTGGTGAGAATAAAGTTATTCAGATAAAGTTACAGGTCCAAGGTCATAAAGAATTGTATCGCATACAGTCTACCTTCCATAGCTCATCTTAACCACTGCCTCTTACTGCTTTGCTTTTAGTTTTTAATAGAACACTTTATACAAGGGTATATTATTGATATAATATCAAGAAGAATGGTAAAGAATATAAAGGACTTATTTTTTATTTAAGCTATCAAATCTTCTGGGAGGCTGGGAACCTTATGGTATAAATAGAAATACAACTATATTATGGGGAAGAAGCAAAAAGAAATATCAAAGGAAAAAGATTTAGAAATGTTTCATAAAGGAAGTATATTTTAAGATACAATTTGAAGGAGAGTGGGATTTGAAAAGTAGAATTTGGGAAAAGACATTTGGTGTCAAAGAATAGCATGGACAGCTGAAAAAATACACATGGTGTTTGTGGATGGCAAGAGTTTTAGTTGGCCTGTTAAAAGTAGATAAGGGGAGACATCAGAGTATGTGTGAAACATGAGAGAAGCTAAGGTCAGGAAGCAGTTCTTAACATTATAAAATGTGAAATCATTGCATTTTCCTGGTGTCTCTCAGCATGATCTGCATCCAGTTGAGACTCTGAGGTTTTTAAGTTGAAGAGCAGAGATAATATTTCCATAAAATTTTGGGGCTGGGTCATAGTAGATCTGCAAGTTCTGATGTGGATTTTGGACTTTTTGTTTAGTAGGCAATAAGGAGTTTTTTGATAGTTTCTGGGGAAAGGTCTAACACAATTGGAGTGGTACTTTAAGAAGATTAACCTGATAGTTACATAGAAGAATGGGAATAGGGGTTGTAAAATAAAGAGACTGTAAAACTTCAGCTAATGAATAGCTGAATTAGGGCAGTGGTTTTGGGAATGTAAAAGAGGGGTTGTGTGATATCCTGTTTACAGAAGGGATGCTTTGAATGACATATAGTATTGACTGACTGCTGAACTTGATAAAGTCTGTTTTATGAGTGGTGTTCTGAGTGCTTTTGGGGAACTACAAGAGACACACACAAAATGCAGCATGATGCACAGATCATTCCCTTTGTGAAAAGAAGCTTAAAAGGGGATGTATAAGGATTACTTTAATCTCTCTGGAGGAGAAATACTCCCCAAAATGTGTTTATCATCCTACACACTAACAATATTAAAAGCTAAAATGACTGAATGGTGGAGGACAACGACAACAAACACGAATCTTCAAAGAGAGAAGCTCACATTTCGAAATGAATTGGAAGCTTACTTTCTATTTTGATCTTCGCTTGCAATTCAGCATATCACCTGATGCTGATATATAGAATTTGTTATCAGTTGTTATCCAAGGGAATTTGCCTAAACACAGATATAAAAATCAGGCTCCGATTGTATGTCTGCTCTCCTGAGTGCTAGAGTCAAGGGTCTGATAAGTTTAAGTCTTAATACTCTGGTTTCATTTTCACTTTTCACACCAGAAAAATGTTAAAGAGTATTATTACGTCATTTATCATCCAAAAGAGAACACTTATAAGTCTCATAGGGAGTGCTGGTAATAAGTATACCAGAACAACGCATGTAAACTAGGACTGTACTGGGAAAATGAGGACATACAGCTTATATATAGTTACGTACAACTACCTACAATGTCATATCATTGTCAAAATATACAACTTTTGGGTAATTCAAAGAAATTATATATTGAATTTTTAGCTATGTAGTTGATACACATGTAAGAATACTTTAAAAAGTAACTTTAGAGATGGCTTTCCTGATAAATTTTGTAAAAGTTATGAACAAAGTGTTATTAGAGTTATCTCAGTCAAAACAACATTAATAGAGGAGAAAGTATTGGAGGTAAGTCATGACTGAAGGACAGCCACATGCCATCTCTTTTGTGCGACAATAACATTTGCTTAATCACCTTTTAGTATCCCAGAAGAATACTGCCAAAGTAAAGCACTTACATGTACATAGGCTGCAGTTGTAAATGAGATGTCTTCTGAGGCCCCTGATAGCCGTAAGAATCAAAGCCACCTATGAAATCAACTAGAAAGGGACAATTGCTATAGTTAGTCAACTTTTCAGAAGAGATACATACTCATGTTCAAGGTCTTATACAGATTACTAATATAAACCTTTTTAATAATCTATTAAACCAGAAGTAGCTAATTGTGGAGACAAAAAGATAGTTCCTTCAAGGCAGTGATTCCCCCACCCCCAACTGTGAGATTCAATTATTGCTTTACATGAATCTATTAACTTGGGAGAAAAAATTATATACTCCTTTGAAGCAACCAAGACTTAATTGGAGCAATAAAATTCACTTGCACAATTAAGATGCTATATGTCTTTGTGGTTAGTGTGGAGATTTTCTGTAACACATTGCAAATGTAAAAAAATGACGATAGCTCAAGTGCATGTATCTATCAGCAATTACTATTGGTAATAATATTATATCCTGATTGTCAGGTACAAGGTGCTGTGATGGAGGTGATGTAAATTAGCTCAGCACAGGTGTCCCTGCCATCATGTGGTTTGTAATCCCAAATAGATGGTCAGAAATAGATATGGAAGAAATTCTAACCAAGGATTCAGATGCATCCGATATACACTTGGTGCAGACATATTATACAAGATACCTAGAACAGTCAAGTTCAGAGAGTCAGAAAGTACATTGATAGATGCCAGGGACAGCGGGGTGGGGTGGGGTGGGGACGGGGGATGGATGGGGAGTTCGTGCCTAATGGGGACAGAGGTTCATTTTAGGAAGGTAAAAAGTTCAGGAGATGTATGATCACGAGAGTTGCACAGCACAGCACAGCTATGCGCATGCACTTAGCTCCACTGAACTGGAGAGTTAAATATGGTGAAAATATTATGTTTTATATTATGTGAATTTTACTGCATTTTAAAAGCATTACACATACTTATAAGCAAAAAAAAAGCCACATTCAAATGCCATACACACCTAGATCTTTGAGGTACAATGAGATATAGCAAGAGTTACTATGGTAGATTATATTATCCAAAATGGCTGCAGCAAGATCTCCTGAATTCCGTGTCTGCTTACAGTGTGATCTTGACACTCGACCTGTCCTGTGGTTTGGGTCTTTATCCCTTCCTGTTGAACCTGGGAAGAACTTTGTGGCCACTTGGACCCACGGAGTGTGGTAGAAGTGACACTCTATGACTTCTAAGGCTAGATCAAAAAAATGTCACGCACTTCCTTGCCTTTGCTCTTCAGGGATGCTCTTTTGGAACACAGCCGTCATGCCCAAACTGGGAAGGGCAAACTAGCCCACGTGGAGAGATCAACAAAGGACCCTTGGATATGATTTTGGCGAACAGGGTGTCTGAGGTCCCAGCTGACAGTCAGTGTCAACACCCAGACACGTGCCTCCAAATGATCCCAGCCCCAAGCTGCTGAGTCAGCCCGGCATTGGCGTTGTCTCCCCAGCTGAGGCCTCTGACACCGGGGGTTACAGACCAGCTGTCCTCGCGGTGCCTTGTCTGGATTCTTAGCATGCAGTCCATGAGTGTAATCACGGTTGTTTTATACTAGTGCATTTTGTAACTGTGGCAGCAAACATTCACACTAAGAGTGCCGTGAAAAACTTTGTTTTTTCTTCTTCATTCCTGGACTGGAGGTCATGTGGTGGGGCCAAGAGAGGCAAAACGACAAAAAACGCTGACAAGATAGATGACAGGAAGGAGAAAGAGAGGAACCTAGAAAGCGAATTAAGATGTTTGAGGATATCTTTACTTTTTTCTAATATCTTACTCTGGCGGTTTAAGTTTGGCTAGCTTTTATTCTCTTTTTAATATCCTAAGTGTTAGAGGTAGAAATTGGAACACAGGACATAAAATCCATGATGTCTGTTTAGTGGGGGAATCTTTTTATTTTTAAAAGACATTTTATTTTTTAGAGCAGTTTTAGGTCTGCAGCAAAATTGAGAAGTACTGAGAGTTGTGCCCTGCTCCACCCGCAGTACGTACGGGCACAACCTCCCTTACTGTCAGCATCCCACACCAGCGTGGCGCACTTGTTACAACTGAAGAACCTACCTTGACGCATCCTTAGCGCTCAAAGTCCAGAGTTTGCATTGGGGTTCACTTTGGTTTTAAATTCTGTAGGTTTCAACAGACTTGTAGTGACATGTATCCACAGTTTTGGTATCACACAGAATGGTTTCACTGCCCTAAAAATCTTCTGTGTTCTGCCTTTTTAATCCCTGCATTGCACTCCTGCTGCGTCGCTTCAGTCGTGTCTGACTCTTGGCAATCCTGTGGACCATAGCCAGCCAGGGTCCTCTGTCCATGGGATTCTCCAGGCAAGAATACTGGAATGGGTTGCCATTTCCTTCTCCAGGGGATCTTTCTGACTCAGGTCTCCCACACTGCAGGCAGATTCTTTACCCTCTGAGGCACCAGGGAAGCCCTTTAATCCCTCCCTCTCCCCTAAACTCTAGCAACCATTGACCTTTTTACTGTCTCCAGTAAATGTCATGCACTTCCCTTTGCTGTTCAGGAACACAATCGTCATGCCCAAACTGGGAAGTCCAAACTAGCCCACGTGGAGAGATCAACAAAGGACCCTTGGATATGATTTTGGCTAACAGGGTGGCTGAGGTCCCAGCTGACAATCAGCATCAACACCCAGACAGGTACCCCCAAATGATCCCAACTCCAAGCTGTTGAGTCAACCCGCCTTTTCTAGAATGTCATATACCTGGACTCCTATGGTTTCTAGCCTTTTCTGATTGGTTTCTTTCAGTTAGTTATATGCTTTGAAGGTGCCTCTATATCCTCTTATGATTTAATCCTTCTCTATTTTTTTTTTAATCATTAAAACCCTTTTACTGAGGCAGAATTTCTCTTCTGGTCAGAAGTGGACTAGTACAACAGTCCTTCCTTATCCACAGAATACAGTTCAAGGTCCTTAATGGATTCTTGAACCATGAACCGTGCTGAACCCTGTATCTACGCAATACTTTGCCTTTTTTTTCCCCTGTACTAATGGATAGGTAGCATACACAGCATGAATATGCTGGACAAAGTGATGACTTATGTTACTGGAGGGACAGAGCAGGATGGTGTGAAATCTCATCACAGTACTCAGAATGGCTCAGAATTTAAAACTTAGGAATTGTTTATTCTTTTCAGACTGCAGTTGACTGTAGGTAGCTGAAACCATGATATGGAGATCTAGAGTGTAATGAAAAGAACAGAGGTCTGATGTTAGAAGGATCAGGATTCAAATACTGCTTTGACCAGTTGCCGGCTGTGTGGCCTTAGACAAATCACTTAACTTCTCTTACACAAGAATTATAACACTTATATTATTAGTGTGAGGATAAAATGAGGGGTGTAGAGCCCTGGGTGAGACATGCGGTGTGGAAGAAGAAAACTAAAAACCCTTAAGAATTCAGGATTTTCTTTATAATTCTTCTAAACTGTGCAGTGTGGGAGAAAGGAAATGTTTAATTTGGAACAACTATAGGACCATAGGGCTTCCCTGTGGCTCAGATGGTAAAGAATCTGCCTGCGATGCAGGAGACCTGGATTCAATCCCTGGGTTGGGAAGATCCCCTGGAGAAGAGAAAGGCTACCCACTCCAGTATTCTGGCCTGGAGAATTCCATGCACAGAAGAGCCTGCTGGGCTACAGTCCATGGGGTTGCAAACGAGTCAGACATGACTTAGTGAGCAAATAATAGCAACTAGGTGTTTGGCTTATAGCTCAAAATTTGTTGTCTGGGAGGGTGTTGCTGCCTTTAACAGAACAAAAAGAATTGAGAGAAGGGAGCTTGTGTTTGGCTTCATTAGAAAATGTAGTATGTACGTGGCATATATGAGCAGCAGGGACCAGAAAACATTTGGGAAACAGGAACTATAATTGTAATTGGTGGGAGACAAATTGGAGACTTGCTGGGACTGTAGAGGTGAATTTTCTTTTTCCTCGTTCAGCTTTATTGTGTTTCATTGAAACCCATCTCCACCTGACATATTATGAATCTACTTTATTTGTTGTTGATCTCAGCACTGTAATGTAAGCTGCATGAGATTTACTGTGTACTACAGTGGCTCCAGAACCCAGAACAATGTCTGGCTCATGGAAGCCATATTTACTGAATAAACTCTTTAGGCTGTTTTGAAAAAAGGCAGGTGATTTAAGTATGGAAGATGTTGGTAAAATTTCTAAGTGAAATTTAAGTGCATTTACCCTTTCTTCAGAAGGTCTTGAATGATAATTAAGAGAAGACCTTTTATAGAAGATGTAGAATGTCAGTAATTGCTTGGATCCTGTGAGACAAAAGAAATCTTTTGGATATCAATGGAAAGAAAGCACCATTCTGGTTTCTTTGGTCGGTATGAATGGAAGGAAGAACGCTAGGACTTGCTTTAGCATCAACATAACTAGGGTGAGAGGGATCATCCATTGATGATTGCAATCAAATGTTGCAAAAATGTTGATAACTGGTAGAGAAAATACTGTTTTTTTCTGGCAAGTTCATAGCATTCTAAATAGAGGTACATGACTGGGTAGGAGGTGACAAAAGAAAATTTGTACTTGTTTGATCTTTGCCTCTTTGGAGCAGTTTGGTTTTGGTTCTCTTAAAACAACTCAGGACTGTTATTTTCTTTGCAGTTGGTTTTTTCTTTGCCCTAGTTTTCCTATCTGCAGTATGGGTATGTTTTTATCTACTGACTTGTGGAGGCACAGGGATGCCCAGTTATTTTAAATTAGTAAAGTGCCATATCAGTTTAATAACTATGCTTTGATAACATTAATAATAGTGGAATTTAGAAATTACCAAGTAAGAGAAAAATGCTTTTTGAAGGAATATTCTTCAATCAAATATGTCCCCTGTTGTGAGCTTCCCTTTTATTTAAACCTTTTAATCATGAACACTGAGTTCAGCAAACCTAAAGCTGCTTTTTTAAAAATACATGTTGGCAGGGAGGTATTGTAATATAAAATTGTACCTTGGTTATTAATGACAAAAGCCACTAGTCAACAGACTCTTTTGGAGATAGAGCTGGAAAATACCATGGGGGGAAATTTTAAAAGGCAGCTCACAGAAAGCTAAGCCTAAATATTTGGAAGCACTCATTGAAAGACGTTAAAGAATTTCCGTGGGCCTATGAAAATAGAGTGTAAATCCATTATCTCTGCAGGTAAGGATTCCAAGGGTACTTATCTCCAGTGGCACAAAAGGAATTTCAGAGCATAACCAACCACAGTCGAAGTCCAAAAAACCCCTTGTTCCTCCCACGCAGACTTACTTGGAGGCAGCAATTCAGCTTCTTCTGTGAGCTCGGTGTACTCAGTCTGGATTTACATCTCTGAGTGGACGTTTTATTTTTTCTGATTAGGAAAACACATCCTTTATAGGTAGGGGTGCTTTACTCCACTGTTGCCCGAAAAGTCACTAAAGTGTGATACTACAGAGAGCTTCCAGCAGGCGAAACATGCATTGAATGAAATGAGACTTATTAGCTAGATCACAGCAGATGCTTCACTTCCTAACCTTGTTCAGAAAATAACCTTTTCTCAGGATCTTAGGGTTGTGTTTTCCATGTTTCTCTCTTAGTTGTATCACAGTCGGATCTTCAGTGTTTTAACTCGGTAGACACATTTAAGCATACTAAAAACTACAAAGGAAATATTTCTTTAGAGATCATTTGAGTAACTACGCTGTTGGTTCTAAAAACTTAATGAAAATACAGTACACATTTCCACTTGATAAACTGTTTCGTCTTTTCACTTTTGCTTGTTTTTGCTGATTCTCAGTGTGGCCAGGACCTCAGGTGAGATTTGAAGAAACACATGTTGGTTTTCTGCTGAGACAAGGGTCTTGCTGTTGAATCATCTTCTAGGAGTGTAATGCCACCGCTGGCTGCATCACAGGCAAAGCGTGAAGTAGTGGGAAGACGGAGGGCTTGGGAGTCAGAAGACCTGGGCTCAGCCGTGCCTTCCCTTCTTACTAGCATTGTACTCACAAGCAGCTCACAACTGCTCTGAGCCTGACTTTCTTCCTCTGTGAAGTGGAGATAAAACAATCCCAGCTTCACAGGGTTATGTATGTGTACAACTAGAGGCACGTGTTTCATGGATACGCTGCAGGTGGATGTGGGCTTTCATCTCTCTTAGCAAGAGATGTATACAGAAAGAATGATTTGAAGTATGCTTTATATGTTTAGTTTCTGTACTGAGAGGATGAGAGTTTTTCAGGCCAGGAAAGTAGATGGAGATAAGTAAGGGTCAGAGAAGAGAACTTTGTGTTAGAATTTACTTGAAGTTAGTGTGGAATAAGGAAAGTGTGGAAGTCATCAGCAGAAGCTGAGGTAGGTTTATGGAAATCCTTCTGATGCCCACTTGGTTGATTAACTATAGTCTGGCAAGCGATAGGAGTAACCCATGTGGCATATTGTAGAAAAAAAGGAAAGATATTGTATATATTTTAAAAAAAAGGTACCTAGAACTGAGTTTCCATTTTTCAAATATTTTTTGGAAATCACCTTGTATCTTATCCTAAAGGATGGAGAGAGGCTGGACCTGATTTGGTTTGTGGTCTGTGAAGCTTTGACCCATGAGTAGGGAAAAGGAAATTTCGAGTGGAGTGAGTGAGCGTGAAGACACCAAGAGCTTGTCTCCTGGATTGGGCTGAGGGAATGAGGCCAAGGCTAGGTGGAAGGATAGCTTTGGAGAAGAAAAGCTTAACCATTCCTCTCAGATTTGGGCGGGGTTTCAAGAAGACATGGCTCAGATGGTAGAGAATCTCCCTGTAATGCAGGAGACCTGGTTCAATCTGTGGGTCAGGAAGATGCCCTGGAGAAGGAAATGGCAACCCACTCCAGTATTCTTGCCTGGAAAATCCCATGGACAGAGGAGCCTGGCGGGTCAGAGTCCATAGGACCACAAAGAGTCGGACACACCTGAGTGACTAACACTTTCACTTTTCTAGAAGACAGAAGGATAATTGCTGGTATGGAGAACCCTCGAGGTTCTGAGGGGAAAATGGGATGAGTTGATGTCTGGTAGCTTTGGTTTTTCTCGGGTTTGGGTACTAGGCGTAAGGTACTTGGAAGGGTTTGTAGCAGGTCCCATGGCGACTGTGTCACACCATCAGTGGGAGAGGAGGGAAAGCTGTGCTGGGAAGAGGGAGCACCCAGGTGGGCTTAGGGGCTCTCTCCAGCTGTTGTGCAGCAGCCCTGGATTAGAGGTAGAGACGCTGCATCTGAGCTGCATCAGGCAAGGATATTGGAAATCCAAGCCTGATGGAGGAGAACACAAGGAAGGAAAACCAAGGATGCCTGTAAGAGCATCACTGTTCTTATGCATCCGGGAGAGAGGTGATGAGTAGAAAGATCAACAAAACTTCCAATGGAGGGAAGCTCCTAAATAAAGATGAAGACAGAGTCCTCCAGGAGGGAGGCAGGAGAACAAAAGGAGTAAAAATAAGAGTTTACAGTCAGGCAGAGAATGTTAGAACTGGTGATTTTTAGAGACGCCTTTTTCCTCCATAGTGAAGGTGATCCAAATGAGTCTCCTTGGTGAAGGGAACTATGGGGGTGGTGGTGAAGTGAGTGGTGACAAATGTGGTTAAGAAGTGAGATGGTCAAGAGTTTGTACAGCTAGAGTCAGAAAACTGTGTATTCAGATAGTTTTAATACTTTGAATAGATGTGGAATCATGTGCGGAGTGTGATAAAATGACCTTTATTTTCAAAGTTCCTGGCATCACTTTGTGCCGTGGCATTTGGGTGGATTAGATACACCAGTCTCTGTTTTGTTCTTCCCTTAGAGAATGGCTTTCAATTATATGTGACGTGTCTTTCAGTCGAAATTGGAGAGAGCAGTTATTACAAGCTCTAGGCAGGCTAGTTAGACATGATTGGCTATGTCTTCACAGCTGACATCTGGGATATATTTAGAAGGCACAGCCCACTTAAATGCAGGTGTTAATTAGGGTGTAGGACATCGATGTATCCATATTTGGGAAAATGAAAAATAAAGCATGGATGCTAAAATACCCAGGAGAGAACTGTTTCTCCTCTTGTACTTTTTGGTTACACAATTTTTGCATTATTTTTCAGCCTCCAGAAAGGAGGACTAAACCTAAATCAATCATCTTAATAGAACAATGATAGCAGTTTCAGGTATGAGGATGCCCAGTGGTCACTCTAATATTTTCCTAGCTATTTGGGATAGGTGAAACTAGGCTTTCCATGTGGGGTTCATTAAAAACACATAAGATGATTCCTGTGTGAATTATGGGGTCCATTCGGTCAATATGGGTGAAAAAGTTATCCTTTTAAGAAAAGGCGCATCTATTTTTGTTAAATTGTGCACATCCCTCTGATTTATCCTTTAGTGGGGATGTCGTTTCTTCAGGGAAGAATTTCCTAGTCCTCTTAACTGGATGAGGCACCATTGGGGTAAGTCCTCTCATCCCCACTCTGCTTATCTGAACGCTCATCACACTTTGGTATTTCCTCGTGTGGATTGTGTTTTGGGTTGTAGGCATCAGGGGGGCAAAGGCAGTGTCTGCTTCATCCCTAGTGACTAACACACAGCCTTCCATGTGGAGTGGCTACTTGACAAAGGTTTCAGAAGAACCTATGTCGAGTTTCACGGTGAAGTGATGTGTAAAGTATACCTGGACCCGGGAGGCAAGTTCCGCTCCCAGCACCGCCTCTAAGTGATTGACTTGGAGCAAGTCAGTGTTCCTTTCCTCAGCTGTAAAATCAAGGGATTAAAGCAGGTGATTGCTAATATTGTTCAATGGTCTATGATCTTCACGATTCCATATTTGTGGGATTGTTTTACATACTGATAATAGCTGTAGAACATTTAAAATGAACTAACCTGTGAAGACATAATGAGTGGGAAAAGTTCGAGTGAAGGAGTTGTTCCCCCTCTGGCTGTTGCTGCTCTTATGCATCAATTTTACTGAGCAAAGTTTCTAGGGAGATGAACTGAAGAATAGGTCTGTTGGAACCTGAGACTCAAGACATGACTGTTCCCAATTGGGGAACAGAGTGATGAAAAAAAGTGGGAGCTGGAAGAGAAAAATAGTGTGGACGGGCTTGGAGCCCACAGAAATACTGTCGTTCCTACTCAGTTTATTTCTGTGATGAAGGTGTATGGATGAGTGACTGTGTGCATCCCTTTGCCTCTGTGCTCCTGGGAATTCCTTTTGCATCAACTCCATTAGTTATAAAGGCAGCAATCCATATCCAATTTTCTTTTTGTGTCAGGATTGTTCATGTATAAACCAGGATTCTTTGTGGGAAACATTTGCAATTAATCCCCTAAACAAACAAACAAACAAAAAATGCAAATCTCGCTCTGCCCTAAGGCAGACCTGCTGACTCCGAGGCCAGACCGCCATCTATTATACACAGAAATGAATTGAAATTCCCACTTTGGGCCTAACCTAATTTTCCAGTGATAATAGGCATGGATTCCCAGAAGCACTCTATGCCTCTTGATAGTAACATCCTCATTTCCTTTCCTGGTAAATGTTTTAAATAAAGATTTTAGCACCAAAGGAAATTAACCTTTAAATTAATTGTAATTATAAAATGCCATCACTGATTTTTGTCTTCAGCCTAATTACTTTCTATTATTTAAACAAACCTCACCTCCTGTGAGTTTTAAGTTTGTTTCTCCTTCACTCCCTGCCACACAATGCCAACCCACCCCCGTGGAGGCCTGCCTGCCTCTCTGCCGCTGGAGCAGCCTCGTTTAAATGTCACGCAGGATGGAGGATTTGCCCTGTGCTGCTTCTTTACAAGGCTGTCTTTAACTGCTCTGCGTAAGGCAGCTCTGCTCAGATGTTTTCGTTCCGTATACCTGGTGGCCTTCTTGTCTTTAGAGAGGCAGTGCTTTTAGTCCCCCTGCTGTTAAGAAGGAGATAGCCAAGCCTGGCCTTCTGTTCCTATTAGATGCCACAGCCACCGCTAAAGCAGAACTGGTTGTAATGAATTTGGCAACTGCCAGCATCCTTTATCAAAAGCCTGACTTTGAGTGTACAGTCTTCTTTCTCAGCGCATATCAGCATTGGAGGGCTCTCAGACGTCTGTTCCCTGTGCCAGCTCTTTGTCTTGCTCTCATTTGTTCTTTCAAGACAGGACTAAAGGATCCCATCTCCTTTATTTGTGAGTATGTATGTTGGCGCTGAAAACATCCTATCTTTCTGCCACTTAGCTGCTTTCCTTCTCATGTCATTATCAATGTGAGTGAAGAGAGAGATGGTGAGGGAACGGGTACAGAACACGTGTTAGAGGATGGGAAGAGGCAAAATAATCACAGTGGGAGATGTTTCCTTTAATCCTTTCTGTAAATATCACCACTTCTCCTGCCTTTCACAAGCGCTAGCTTTCTTTTCCATTGAGGCGGATTAAAACAACTTGGATATTATTTATCTACTGCGTTATGTTGGTTTTCTGCATTATACACCTCCTTTATTATACCCCAGTTAAAGGGCCTCCTTTGCTGGTCTGAATATTGTTAACCTCAACAATATTGACTCTTTAGAAACATGGGCCCGATTGCTTCGAATCAACAAAGGGTAGAGAATGAATCAATTTCTTTCCCCATATTTTTGACTTGGGAACATGGTGTGTGTGCTCAGTCACTCAGTTGTGTCCACGTCTGACTCCCTGCGAGCCTATGGAACATAGCCTGCCAGGCTCCTCTGTCCATGGAATTTCCCAGGCAAGAATACTGGATACTGGAGTGGTTTGCCATGTCCTTCTCCAGGGGATCTTCCTGACGCAGGGATCCAACTGGTGTTTCCTGAGTCTCCTGCATTGGCAGGCAGATTCTTTACCACTGAGCCACCTGGGATTCCCTTGGGAACATTAGATTTATTTAAGAATGATCCTAGTGTGCATGTATGTGTGTGTATGTTTGTGTATAAAAAGCTATGAAGTATAATGGAGTAGCCGCTAAGAGAAGAGGGACAGAATGAGAAGTAATTGTTAAAGAAGACTCAACTTGGACCTGAATTTTGATTGTTCAGTCGCCCAGTCATGTCCGACTCTTTGTGGCCCCATGGACTAAAGCACACCAGGCCTCGCTGTCCCTCACCATCTCCCAGAGTTTGCCCAAGTTCATGTTCATTGCATTGGTGATGCCATCCAGCCATCTCATTCTCTGAAGCCCTCTTCTCCTTCTGCCCTCAATCTTTCCCAGCATCAGGGACTTTTCCAGTGAGTTAGCTGTTAGCGTCAGGTGACCAAAATACTGCAGCTTCACCTTCAGCTTTAGTCTTTCCAGTGAGTATTTGGGGTTGATTTTGCTTACAATTGACTGGTTTGATCTCCTTGCTGCCCAAGGGACTCTCAGGAGTTTTCTCCAGCACCAAACCTTCAGTTTGAAGGCATCAACTTTGGTGCTCTTTGACTTTCTGTTTACAGTCCAGCTCTCACAACCATACATGACCACTGGGAAGACTATATAGTCTTGACTATATGGACCTTTGTTGGCAGAGTGATGTCTCTACTTTTCAACCCAGTGTCTAGGTTTGTCATAGCTTTCCTGATGAGAAGCAATTGTCTCCTGATTTCATTGTGCAGTCACCATCTGCAGTGATTTTAGAGACCAAGAAGAGGAAATCTGTCACTACTTCCACCTTTTCCACTATTTGTCATGAAGTAATGGGTCTAGATGCCATGATCTTAGTTTTTTCAGTATTTAGTTTTAAGCTGGCTCATTAACTCTCTTCCTTCACTCTCATCAAGAGGCCTTTAGTTCCCATTCGCTTTCTGCCATTAGAGTGGTATTGTTTGCATATCTGAGGTTGTTGATGTTTCTCCCACCTGTCTGTTGATTCCAGCTTGGAACTCGTCCAGCCCGTCATTTATGATGATAGGTATATCATCAGTGTACAGGTTAAATACACATGGCGACAGCAGACAGTCCTGTTGTACTCCTTTCTCAGTCCTGAACAACCAGTTGTTCCATACTAGGTTCTAACCGTTGCTTCTTGACCCACATACAGGTTTCTCAGGAGACAGCTAAGATGGTCTGGTATTCTTATCTCTCTAAGAGCGTTCCACAGCTTGTCATGATCCACAGAGTCAAAGGCTTTAGCATAGTTGATGAAACAGAGGTAGATATTTATCTGGAATTCCCTTGCTTTCTCTGTGGTCCAGCGAATGTTGGCAATTTGATCTCTGGTTCCTCTGCCTTTTTTAAACCCGGCTTTAAACCAGGTTTGGACTTCCAAACCCAGTTGGAAGTTCTTGGTTTGTGAAACGCTGAAGCCTAGCTCGCGAGATTTTAAGCATGACCTGACTAGCTTGGCGGATGAGTGCGACTGTCCGACGGTTAGCACATTCTTCAGTTCTGCTCTTCTTGGGTTTTGGACCTGAATATCCAACTTTAAAAATAAAGCGCTTATGTCTTCTCTTCTGTGACCACAAGAGGGAGCAATTTAACAGCTGGCCGAAAAGACTAGTACTAATCGGGAGATGAAACTGTAAAAATTGTCTCACAATTAGGGAGGGCCGTTGTCACCAGTAGGAGTTCACGTGTCACTGACAGGAGGCACAGGTCTATGTATTTGTTTTAGGTGTTGATCATCTAGTCTGCCTTTTGTTTTTACTTATGGCAGCATATCTTTCTCCCCCCAGCTTTCTTCCATTTGTAGAAAATAAGGAAATCTGCTTTGTTTATTCATTTATTATAAATTCATTATTTATTTATTTATTCATTATTTTTTTACTTAGAATACACTGGGGTCTACCAAAGTGTCAACATTCCTTTGGAGTTTCCATATAGTCCAGGAGATGGTAGTGGAGAGCTAATTGGTTGATTCATTTATTTCCCATATACTTACTGAGGGATAGGTTAGATGTGGAGGCTATAGCAGTGGTCAAGATAGGTGTGGCCCCCAGTGACATCCCCTAACACGGTCTTCCCTTGAGGGAGTCAGTATGTCCTGTGTGATGTCAGAAGTTCACCGAGAACGCTCAGTGACCTTGGGCAAGTTGTTTAATCTTTATGGGTCTATAAAATTAAAGTGTTGGAATAGAGCAGTAGGCAGTAGTTTTCCATCATTTCAAACTCCGCAGTGTTCTCAGTTCATAAGAAGTCTGAAGCCGAATCAGGAGCTGTAAAATTTAACAAATGCAGAGCTCCTGCTCTGGAAGGTTGGGAAAGGAGCAAAGTGACACCTTCTACTCTGGCCCCTCTGTGGCTCTGCAGGGCACCAGCTAGAGATTAGTAGCATCCGAAGTCTGGGGCTCCAAACCCTAATAATGAGTGATTCTGTTCAGAGATGGGGAAAGAAGAGACAAATTTTGGCTTTGTGGTAGGCTGGCAGATATAAACAAGATTACTTCAGTCAGTCACCTTCAGAATTGCAAAACACATGTTGTAAACAAAACAATAATATATTATACTTTCATTTGACTGAGTATGATATTTGTGAAGTAAAATAGGCAAATCATTCTCATAACTCTACCTGTCAACCTGGCACTCAGGAACTTCGCACCTTTTTTGAACTGCTAATTGCCTACCCCTTGGGTTATGTTTGATGAGTGATTTATAAATAATAAGAAAGAAAGCTGAGGTTACCAAGCCGAATGTATAAAATGGCCCTGGAAACCAGATAGAGAGACAGAAAAAGATAGGAATAAAGGAGACATATACCCAAATGTTAACTGAGAACCAGAATTTGAAATTGTGAAATAATTCTTTTTCTTTCATCTGTAGGTTCTCTACATTTTGCAGTAACTTACATCCCTTTATAAGCAGAAAGAACCAATTTTTTTTTTTAATGGATGAGTACTCCTCCCTTGCCACCTCCTCCCACCCTCAGAGGTGGGAGAGTGTGTCTTGTGCTCAAAGAATAGTATCCAAACTCAGTGATCCTGTCAAACTAGGAAAATGATCAAAGCATGCAGAACAGAGTTCAATACACAGAAGTGTAGGCCAGCAGGCTTTAGAAGAAAAATCAAACAAAAATAACAGAAAATTATTAGCCTCAGAGAAGTGAATAATTTCCTGTGGTTTGCTTTTCAAATGAAAGGTTCCATAAATTGATTATGACTTTTATCCCAAGGCCAGTTTGTTTTGGAGAAGTCAGGACAGGATTTTATGCATCTGTGCTTGGTTGGTAGGTTCATGCACATGTGTATCTACAAGTTTAAAAATCTAGAATTAATTTTTTAAATATTTTTTCAAAATAAGCCCCCTTAGGATATTTTAAAATGGCATTCTGCATATTTTCCCGGATGATTTGAATATTTAATAACATTTGCAAACACACTGAGTCTCTTTTAGAAAAGATAGTGAGTACTTAGAAAAATGTTGCCTTCCCAGGTGGTGCTAGTGGTAAAGAACCCGCCTGTCAAAACAAGAGACAGAAGAGACACAGGTTTGATCCCTGGGTCAGGAAGATGCCCTGGAGGAGGAAATGGCAACCCCTCCAGTATTCTTGCCTGGAGAATCCCCGGCGGGCTACAGTCCACGGGGTCACAAAGAGTTAAACACGACTGAAGCGACTTAGTATGCACTTAGAAAAATGGATCCATTTTCCAGAGGATTAATGTTTATTTTTAGTTCTACTTTAACTATTAAGGCAAGAACTATTAAGAACACATAATAAAAATTTAGAAATCATGTTGGCCTTTTTTCCCCTCTTATGGATCAGTGATATTCTCCACAGCTGCGTTTTCCTTTTCATTGTCCCATCTAACAGCGCTAACCTAGCACCATAAGTTCTTAGTTCTATCATTGAAAGTGGACATTGCACTCTCGTGCAGAGAAGCTGAAGATTGAGGGAGAGAAGAGTTACAAGTATAATAAAAGGCACCAGACCAGAAGTCTGGGAACCTTTTATTTCTTTCACAAAATACTGTCAGAGAGAACAAGTAGAGAGGCATGGAAAACACTTGAGGTTCTAAGGAAAAACATTCTGGTTGGCAACGCATGATAGACTGAAGAGCCCAACCACAAAGACAGCTCAGCGAGGGATGACCACTTCCCCTGGAGAAAGAATTTTCTCCCTAAGACATACAACTGCCTTTTCACTAACAAAAGTAGCAAAGTATCTTGTGATGGTTGCCCCAGTCACATAAGGTTCAAGCGTCAGGGCGCACCCTCTGGAGCAGGTCCCAGCTTTTCTGGCCAGGAGCTTCTTGTCTGAAGGCAGATCGCCCCTGCCCGGCGGCGGGGGATGCCAACCAGAGCCGCTGCCTGCCGGCTGCGAGCCACGGGCGGGGAGGCCACTGTTACCGCCTGGAGCCTCTTACCTGCAGGCCTTTGAGGCGCCAGTGAGCGGAAGCTAGCCCCACTCTCTTCCCAGTAGGTGTTTTCAAATAGCCCGTAGCCTCACGCTGTGTGCCTCTGTGTGTACGTGTTTAATCTTTAGATATGGGATGTTCGGGACTGAATGGCGTCCCCTTCCAGATTTATCTTTTAAAGGCCGAACCCCCTAGGTGGATTGTATTTGGAGAGGGGCCTTCAAAGAGGTAATTAAGGTTAAAGAGCTGCCTGGCGGGCTACTGTCCACGGGTCACAGAAAGTCAGACATGACTGAGCGACTATCACATCAGAAGGTTAAAGAGGCCATAAGAAAGTGTGGCCCTCATTCGATAAAACTGGTGCCCTTAAAGCCTAGGAAGAGACATGGGCGTACGCACAGACAGAAAAAAGGGGGCATGTGAGAACGATGTGAGAATTCAGCCTTCCGTAAGCCAAGGAGAGAGCCTTCAGGGGAAACCAACCCTGCCAACACCTTGATCTTGGACTTCTAGCCTCCAGAACTGTGAGACCGCGGGGATCTGCTGGTTAAGCCGCCCCGTCTGTTACACTTTTGTCACTGCAGCCCTAGGGGGCTGGTCCACGGGGGCTGAAGTGCCACATCTTCCTATTTGAAATCTTGGCTCCAAGGGCGGTCGTCATCCCCCGGCAGGCTCAGCAGATGGCAGTGGTGTCCTGTGAATTTGCACTGCCAGCCGGCCTGCCAGGCTGGGGCTCCGGCTTAGATCGCCGAAGGGTCAGAGATGTCAGCTTCAAGGCCCTATGTTCTCATTGGGGAAATAACAACAACTTTGCATTAAAGTATCTCGATAAATATTTATCAAACTGGCCTCTAGAGAAGTACATGAGATACCGTTTAAAAGGAGAAATAAGGAAGAAAATCTTCGGCTTTTGGTGTGCCTGCAGTGACTCCCTTTAGTTCAGCGATGGTTTATTCTATTTTGTGGAGTCTTGAGTCTTTGGTCGTGGAGCCTGAACCCTCACTGTAGCTCCCTCGAGGTTGGTGCCTCTGAGGCTCTCTGGCTGCAATTGCTGCTGAGCCTCAGATATTAAAACTGAGGACAGACTGAGGATACGTCAGTACCCTCCTGATGTCACGGATACTTCAGTCTCCCAGGTGCATGATTAGGCTCTTATCTGCACAGTCCAGTCCCAGCACAGCTACAGAACCCAAACCATCCTCTGTTCCTTGTGAGACCCTTAGGAATGGAGACTTAACTAATTTGGCAGTTAGGGAGCTGGCACCTCCTCCTGCCCTACTTCAATATAAAACAAAGTAGTTTATATTTTACTAAGCAAAAAGACCACAAGGAGAAAAATTATCAATGATAAGGCTGCTTGCAATTTAGATTAATATAGGCGCTTAAGTTGAGTGAAGTAAGTCAGAAAGAAAAACAAATGTTGTGTACTAATCGTTATATGTGGAATCTAGAGAAATGGTTCTGATGAATCTGTTTGCAAGGGGGGAATAGAGACACAGACAGAATGAATGGGTGGATGTGGTGGGGGTAAGAATTGGGAGATTGGATTTATGAATGGATGCTTCCATGTGTAAAACAGATAGCTAGTGTGAACTACTGTATAGGGCAGACAGCTCATTTTGATGTTGTGTGGTGACCCATATGGGTGGGATGTAGTGGGGAGTCAGTCACACACACACACACACACACAGCTGATTTACTTCATTGTACAGCAGAAACTAATACAACATTGTAAAGCAATTATATTCCAATAAAAACAAGAAGTTGTGAGTTGTGGTTAAAATAAGGAGCTGTGGTCAAAATATATATAAAGAATAAGCATTATGGAAAAGTTTTTCAGATGGTTTAAAGATACGCCTTGTCTTCCAAAAGATACTTGTAACTTCACACCCCCTTTCATTTCTATGGCTTTGACTAAAACTTGACTTAGGGACAAATTCCCTAAAAGAGTTTCCTGGGGTTCCTGTTCTAGTTTCCTCAACTGACATTTCCCTCTACATGTTCAGTCATGTCAGAAACCCAGAAATCCATCAATCTCCTTTTAACCCATCACTGAGTATTATCTTTATGTTTAAAAACATACATATCCTTTCCCTCTCCATTGCTGGTCTTAGGCCAGACCCTAATCTTCTCATCTCAGTCCTTACCATGGTGTCCTAATTTGTCTCCCTTTCCTTAATCTTGATCCACCCATCCAAGTCTCTCCTTCATAATGTTTTGTTTGCATGTGTTTGCGTTTCTGATTCTGTTATTCTCTTTCTGTTAACTGCCAATTGATTTGCCATCATGCTATACAAAATAAAGTGCAGACTCCTTACTTTGCTGTAACCATTTTTCTGCTGTCTCATCTGCTTGATGTTCCAGTCATCTCTGGGTGCCCACTTCCAGCACAGGGTGTAATTCAGTCATATTATCCTGGTTCCTCTGCCCTCAGCATGGCAGGCTGTGACATGTCTTGATGCTTTTTCACCTTTTGCCTGGGATCACCTTAGTCCTGCATCAGCTACCCAACAAATACTTATTTACTTTCTAAGACGAAACTCAAGAGAATTCTTCTCTATGAAACCATTCCCGATTCCTATTCTATCTCCCCACACTATACACTGTACAGAGTTTTATTAGACTTATTTGTTCACATGTTTTTTTCCCCTACAAAATCCTTGATTCCTAGAGGTAAAAGACTGCATATCATTCATCTAAAAACATTCAAAGACTGACATGGCGCTTCACACATTGAGGAGTATTTTGTAAATTCTTATTTGTAAATGACTATCATTTCCTTTTGCACACAGCATAATATAAACTATGCGCTGTCTAGTCCTGATTTTACATCACGTGCAAGTGTGATTGAGACCGTGTGTTCTCTAAATGAAACATCTGATACAGCCTCCTTCTTTCTAGTATGATTGGAAAGTGAAGAAGAAACACATGTTTCTCTGAGCGTTTTCCTTGGATCATCCTATAACAGAGCAGTGGATTATCATCTTTCCCCCTACTGTCTCAATACCCCAGTCATTATGAACATTTTTGAAAACCAAGAAAAATGATCCCCAACTCTGATTTTTCCTCAGAGTAAATATAGCTGTATGGCCAAGTACCCAGAGATCACTGAAGTACTTTTTCCAGTCCTCCTCTTTCAGATCCTTGGGGCAAGAAAGAGTGAAACTTTCTATCTGCCAGTTTTCAGAAGAGTAGAGGACAGTGGAGCCACTTCAAGGCTTGTGAGCGGGCCCTGCCTTCTATACTTTGGATTAAGCAATAGTGCTAAATACTGAGACTCTGAGGTAACATTCTTGCCATTTGTATCAAATTATAGCAACAAAACTGGGCTTCCCGGGTGGTGCTAGTGGTAAAGAACCTGCCTGCCCATGCAGGAGACGTTAGAGATGTGGCTTCCATCCCTGGGTTGGGAAGATCCCCTGGAGGAGGGCATGGCAACCGACTCCAGTGTTCTTGCCTAGAGGATCCCCACGGACAGAGGAGCCTGGTGGGCTAAATTCATAGGATCGCAAAGAGTTGGGCACGACTGAAGCAACTTAGCACGCACACAGGAACAAAAAGGAACTATCAACATTTGGTTTCATGATTTCTTGAATTAATCTGAAGTTGGTTCTTGTGGGAATTTTTGAAACTACTACAAATTGTTGATTGCTGTGATTTGTAGTCCTGGGTGACACCCATTAGTTATCTGTATGCTGGATACTTTTTTGAAAAACACTTTAGCCTGATGTGTACAAAGGGCTTAGTCCCTGGTTCTAACGATGTGTTAAGGGATATCCTCTGAGAAGCAGATAGTGTAGGTAAGAGGCAGTACAGAAGGTGCTCTGGACTTGAAAGAAACAGGATAGAGCTTTCATACTTACAGCTGTCCTCTTCTTCAGTTATACATTTCACAACATAACAGGCGTAGATGAACCCTGCCAGCTGAAACAAAATAAAGATGCTTTAGACATGAGGCAAAGACAACAGAACTGGACCTCACTGGGGGGGTGGGGGGGTGACTTTCCAAAGGCAGGCAGTTTGGACTAGATTTCCGTTCCAAAATGGTCCTTCAGACTGGTTCCAGATTCCAGTGTGGATTCTTGATTCATACAGTGTGCCTTACAAATGATTACATTACCGTTTTCCTTTGTTCTGCATTTACGTATGAGATTTGTTAATTGCCAGGCAATCTACAACAAATTATTTTAGGTCTTGAAAAAGAACTGTGGTCATTCATTAATGGATTAACATTTGCATTTGTGCCAATCAACTTCTAATTCACTTTTCATTAGCCCAGAGCCTAAGATTCTAAAATTGGATTCCTGCTGACTAGCAGAAAAATGTTTCAAGGGAAAAATATTGAGCCAATTCCATGGAAAGTTGCATGAACACTTTGTAAGTAAAACTTGTTTAGACCAGTTTCAGGAACCAAGACCAGGAACACAACACACCAGGTGTAATTAAGATGACGTGCTACAAAAGAACAGGGTAGATAACCTGTATGCACTGAACTGGGATTGCACACATCAGAGCATCCTTACCAAAACATGCAACAGAGGTCCCTGTGGTCAGGGAAGCTTTTGATCACTGAAACAAGTATCTGTGAAGGAGCACAGCAAAGCTCTTGATGTATATCCCCTCAGATGTCATAGTTTTGTATTCCTTCATTTAATTATTGAGTCAAATAATGAGCACTGGTGGAAGGAAGGAAACTAATTTCCTGATATGTGGAAATTTTTTTCCCTCCAAGTAATCCAGTCTGGAGGAATTCTAAAAAGCATATGCTCAGGATAGTGATGAACATTATTCACAATGACATTTCAGACAGGCATTGATCTGCTGAGTATTTGGCATCGGGGAAGGGAACCTTGGAAAAAAGGCTACCGTCTTCAATTAGGAAGCTAAGGTACAGAGCAGAGAGCTGCTGCTGTGAGAAATCTAATGAACTTGTTTTTCCATTATCTGACAGATTGCAATATTTCTGGAAGACATGAGTGAAACAGTTTAAGTCAGAGGGTACACTGAGAGATTTAATGAGAACTATTTGGAGACAGAAAGAGGTCCAGTTAAAAGGAACTTCAGAAAATCTCTGATTTGAATTTGAGAAGGAAAGCATGTTCTGGCAGATTCTAGTTCTTTTTCAAAGAGAACTGGCATGAGATAAAGCGGTGGTTTTCCCAGCACAGAAGCAGCGACCCTGTTTAAGAGAGAGAAGTAGATGAGGAAGAAGACTTGTGCAGAATATTCTTCACCAGCTTCTGTTTTCAGATCCTGAATGAGAGGAACCGTGGAGCCCCCCTGCCCTCCCATGCCAAGTGGGTTATCTAAACTGTTATACATAATAATAAAGAGATAGAAGGCATACTGGGGCTTCCCAGATGGTGCTAGTGGTAAAGAACCTGCCTGACAGTGCAGGAGACATAAGAGACAAAGGTTTGATCTCTGGGTTGGAAGATCCCCTGGACAAGGGCATGGCAACCCACTCTAGTACTCGTGCCTGGAGAATCCCATGGACAGAGGGAACCGGTGGGCTACAGTCCATAGGGTTGCAAAGAGTTGGACAAAACTGAAGCGACTTAGCACACAGTGCAGATAACATACCACTGATGTTACATTAGCCCTTGCTATGCTATGCTAAGTCGAGTCAGTTGTGTCCGACTCTGTGCAACCCCATAGACGGCAGCCCACCAGGCTCCCTGTCCATGGGATTCTCCAGGCAAGAACACTGGAGTGGGTTGCCATTTCCTTCTCCAATGCAGGAAAGTGAAAAGTGAAAGTGAAGTCGCTCAGTTGTGTCCGACTCTTTACGACCCCATGGACTGCAACCTACCAGGCTCCTCCGTCCATGGGATTTTCCAGGCAAGAGTACTGGAGTGGGGGTGCCAATGCCTTCTCCATTAGCCCTTAGGTTTTTAAAAAATATATTAGAAAAGTTACCAAATAACCATTTTTCTCTTTGTGGGTATTGGCAATAAAATTATGATAGTAAGAAACATTTCCTTAATAATGGAATCATCAGAGTTACTGTTTTTATGAGATTTACTTTAGGAGTACTGGGTACTGTTAAAAACCAGTGTGTCGTGTTTGGCTTCAGCAAAGGTTTTGATATGACCAAGCAAAATCACACAGTGATTTGAGCATTTTTACGGATAGTGGGGAAAACAGATTATACTAACACTTTTTAATCTTTTGTCCACCAGGACCCATGAAAATGCCCTCATCACTGAGTGACCTAGCCCCATTGGTGTTTTGTCACAGGTGCTGGATCTGACACTTGCCAGGCAGAGAAGCTATGGGTTTGGTTAGATCCCCTGGGTACTGCTTGTATCTCCTCTCCTTCCTCTGCAGGAAGGTGTTACCATTGTGGCTAATGCCATAGATTTATCCATAGTTCATCTCTTCAGGTTAGAATACTACAGGCAGCATTTTTTCCCAGTCACAGAGCTTTTCTCTTGATTTTCACTCATCACTTAATTACTTTGAAATGAAAATCTAGGTAAAGAGCACAGATAAATTCTGAGATTCAGGGCCAGTGAGTTTAAACTTCTCATTAAAGTGCCACTGGAATCTAGATTATTAAGTGCATTTCTCTCCCAGGACGCAGCCCTGGCACTGTATTGTGCTTACCAGTGAGCTTTTAATTGTATTCAGTTGCATTCTTTAACTATCAGGGGAGCGACTTTGATATAAAAGTAAATCCTGCTGCATTTCATTACAAAAGCTTGCTGATTAAGAGAACTTCAGCTTTTAAAATGGTCACCTCTAAATACAAATGGAAATGAGTTTCCCCCAAATTAGTCAGGATTCATAAACCTCTGTTACCTTTCAATTTTCCCACACCGAATAAATTTCTAATTTAATTTTCACTCCCTCGCAGCAATTTATAAATTTACCTTCTGAAGAGCAGTTTCAAAGGATTTCTTACAGCTCTGAATACTTCCTGTAACGTGCAGCTCTGTTAACTGTGCTCGGGCCACAGAGATGAACCAGGCTGGGTTTCCCAACCTTGGTACCACTCACGTTTTGGGTTAAGTGATTCTTTTTCTGTGGGCTCCATGGTACCTTATAGGATGTATAACTACTGACACCCTATGATCAAGACAATTTGACAATTGAGATAATCCAGAATATCTTGGAGAAGGAACTGGCAACCCACTCCAGTATTCTTGCCTGGAAAATCCCATGGATAGAGGAGCCTGGAGGTAGTTCATGGGGTCGCAAAGAGTCAGATACGACTGAGCGACTAAACACAAAATGTCTCCAGACCTTACCATACATCCTTCAAAGGCAAAACTGCCCCTTGTTAGAGCCACTGTTACAGACACAGTCTAAAGGATCTTGCAATCTTGTGGCAGGGATACACATATAATTGTAATTCAAAGTAGATTAGAATAAGTGTCAGGAGGAAGGAGGAAAATTGTCTCCTAACTGACGAACAGTAAACGGCTGCTCTCGCGTTAGCTCATTAAATCCTCACAACTGCCTTTGGAAGAGCATTGTACGTATTTTTGCAGAGGAGTGGTAAAACGGGCCTTGCTTTGCCTGAGTGAGTTCATTAAGTGGGGAACTTACAGCTGTGTTCAAGGAAGAGCCAGTCCTTTGATCTGATGGGTGTGTGTGGACCTCATGTTAGAACAAGGGAAATAAAAGCTGTGAAGGCAGATTAGGGCTATAATCAGAAGGCTTTGAGTATGAATCAGATTGCAATTCTGTGTCATTTTCTACACAATACACTTAAGGAGCGCCCTGTCTTCAACCAAAAATGTGTAAAATTTTTTGTGAAATACAAATCCTTCCTAATGTGATATATGTTGCTCCCTTTATAGCCTCACTTCTCACCACTCCTTGTCTCAGAACTGACACCAGTATGAAGCTGTTGGCAGTTTGCTGACATATATCAGATGGTTGCCCTCTGCTCTTTAACTCATTAACCCCTTCTACCAACAAGGTGCCCGGCCCCTCTACACCTGCTCCCTTTCTTCCTGTCTCAGTCCTGCATCTTTGAGTAGTTCCGACTCATCCTTTAAGACTGAACTGAAGTGTTGCCTCCCCAAAGAACTGGGAATCCATCCCCTGGGTAGATTGTAAGTGACAGGCTGGCATTTTTGGAGATAGACCTTGAGAAATGGGGGAGGGGGCTTTGAGAGGGAATAAGCAGAGGAAAGGTGAGAACACCTTCCCAGCAGAACTCAGAAAGCCTGTGGGATGATGTGGATTTCATTCAGGGAGAAGCAAGATGGCCCCAGTTCCGAGGAGTTTGGGTCATGTGAAGGGTAGTAATGGTGCCCAAAGCAAGAAACAGTGACCGACATTGTCGTAGTAGGTCTGAATACCTGGAATTAAAATAAAATTATTTTATTTTGTTCCTTATTTAAAGATGGCTAGAATAACAATGGCTAGATACTGGTGATACTGTATTAATGCTGCTGCTGCTAAGTCGATTCAGTCATATCTGACTCTGTGCGACCTCATAGACGGCAGCCCACCAGGCTCCCCCATCCCTGGGATTCTCCAGCCAAAAACACTGGAGTGGGTTGCCATTTCCTTCTCCAATGCGTGAAAGTGAAGTCGCTCAGTCGTGTCTGACCCTCAGCGACCCCGTGGATTGCAGCCTACCAGTCTCCTCCGTCCATGGGATTTTCCAGGCAAGAGTACTAGAGTGGGGTGCCATTGCCTTTTCCGGTATTAATGCTAGGCAAACATATAATTATCCTCTTGTAGAAAACCAAAATATTACAGTTGTCTTAGTTTTGGCATTCAGAGCAGAGCCAAGCCTAAATCTTTTTATTTTTATTCATCTATTCACCTTGACACATCTAATATGATTTGTTCACTTCTAATTCACCTTATAGGGAATTACATATCATCTTGATATCATTACTGGCTGAAAGGAAATTATACTTTCTCTCTATAACTAAATCAGATTAAAATTCTTTTTTGTATCAACAAACCAAATTATGACTCTGTGTCCCAGAAATTCACTTAGAAGCTAATAGGTAAGTAGAAACTAAAATCTTTGGTAAGTATTTTAAAAGATTTAATTATAATAATTGAAAATTTAACAACTTTAGTGTTTCAAATATTATATTTTGGACTTTTTATTTTCAGGAAGTTGTACTAGATGTACTTTTCCCTAACCCTTCCCTTAAGTAGAGCTGAAAACCCCGGACATTATATATATGTGTGTGCTTAGTCACTCAGTCATGTCCAACTCTTTGTGACCCCATGGACTGTAGTCTGCAAGGCTCCTCTGTCCATGGAATTTCCCAGGCAGGAATAGTGGAGTGAGTTGCCATTTCCTCCTCCAGGGGATCTTTCTGACCCAGGGATTGAAACCATGTCTCCTGTGGCTCCTGCATTGGCAGGCAGATTCTCTTCCATTGAACCACCTGGGAAGCCATATATATAAATATATAAAACACATGTAGGAAGGCTCTGAAAGGTGGAAAGAAGGTAGACTGACTAGGAATCTTGGGACCCAAGGAAGGACATGGGAGTGAATATCCTACTTTTCTTTTGTCTCATGTATACTGCGCTTGGAGCTGAAGAAGCCCACAGCCCAGAAATGCCAATGGACACACATAGTAAAAAAGCCCCAACAGAAGCCTGCTGTCTGACCAAAGGACCAGGGAAGGGAAAGCCTAGCAAGACAAAAAAAATTAAAGACAATAATTTTTGGCGTCAAAAGGAGTCGGACACGACTGAGCGACTGAACTGAACTGAACTGAATAGCCCTTCTTTAACTAACAACACAGAAAAAACTATAGCCCCACTGCCCAACCACAGCAGCAAAGAGTGGGGAGCCGAGTCCTCGCCTCTGTCTAGGCTGTGATGTCTGAGAAGTCAGAAAGGGAGCCTGGACTTGCATTCCTTCCAGGAAGGAGGAAATCTCCCCCTGTAGTGTCTGCAGAGATCACAGAGGGAGTCTGGACTTCTGGCCTCTCTCTGGAGCAAGGAGCACCATTCGCTTCCCAACTGTGCCTTGTCAGAGGTGGCTTAGTGGGTAATCAGGTCTTTCACCAGGGCCCAGCAGCAGGGAGGTCAATCCCCTGCCCCGTGGTGTCAGATGAAGCCGACTGGGAGCAGTAACAAGGCCCTCCTACCCCTCCTAGCTATGGAGGTACCAGTGAAGGCTGAGTGGAAAGGAGCTTCCGCTATCTCCAAGCCTTAATGAGAAGCCCTTCCTCTCTTGAGTTTCAGTTGAGTTTGAGTGGGGAAGCTGGACTTCTAACCCCTACTTAGAAGTAATGAGTCGGTTGGTATCTCTCCTTCTCCTGCCAAAGTAGCACCAGAGAAAACCAGCTAATCAGAAGGTTTAAGAAAGAAAGATACAGTCTCATAATGTAATACCCAAATGCCCATGTTTCAATCCAAAATTCCTCACTATAGCAATAAGGATAATGTTCTCAACATGAATGAAAACAGGCGACGGATGGAAGCTAACACAGTGTGACAGAAATGTTAGAATTATCTGGCAGACATTTTAGAGCAAAAAAAGAAAATGCTTGAATAAGAAATTATGAACACACTTGAATGAAAAAAAAAATGTCAGCAAAGAAATAGAAGGTGTAAAGAAGACCCAGATTGAAAATATAGAACTGAAAAAAAGGAAATATCCAAAATTAAGCTCAGCTGCAGAATGGAGGAGACAGAACTAAAAAAGTGAGCTTGAAGATAGAACAATAGAAATTACCCAATGTTAAAACAAGAGAGAAAAACAGTAGACTAAAAAAAATGGACACAGCCTCATACAGCCATGAGACTGTTAAAAAAAAAATCTAACATTTGTATCATTGGAGTTCTGAAAGGAAAGAAAAAAAAAAAAAAAACACTACTGAAAAAGTGCTTGAAGAAATAGTGACTGCAAATTTCCCAAATTTGACTTACATAGTCAAGAAGCTGATTGAAGCCCAAATAGGAAAAACCCACAGAAATTCATACCAAGATACATGATGGTCAAAATTTAGAAAACCAACTATAGAAATCTTGGAAGAGGGAAAATGGAAATATTTATGTATAGCTACTTTGGAAAACAGTTTGCAGTTTTCTTAAAAAAAAAAACTAAAATGCAACTACAGTATAACCCAGCAACATACTCCTGGCCATTTATGCCAGAGAAAGGAAGATGTGTTCACACAATAAACTGTACATGAAAGCGTATAGCAGCTTTATCCATAATAGTCCCAACCTGGATGCAATCCCGATGTTCTTCATAGAATGAATTGGCATATCTGTATTATAGAATACTACTTAGCAATGCAAGAAAGGGACTTGTACATGCATCGATCGACCTGTATAAATTTTCATAGAATTTAGCTGAATGATAAAAGTTAATTCCAAAAGTTATATCCTCTATGATTCCATATAAATAACATTCTGACATGACAGAATCAGAGAAATGGAAAATAAATTAGTGGTTGCCAGGACTAAGGAAGGTGGCATGTCACAGGGAAGTGGATGTGACCATAAAAAGGCAGCAGGAGGGATCCTTGACTGTACCAACGTCAGCATCCCGATCGTGCTGTTGTACTTTATTTTTGCAAGTGTTACTATTGGGCTAAAGGGTACATAAGACCTCTCTGTATTATTTCATAGAGTTGCATTATGTATTTCACTATTATTTTGCAATATTTCACCACTGTTTTCTATGTATTTCTACAATTATTTCACAAAAAAGATTAATTTAAAAATACTACATTCTAGCTAACTGTCATTTATGTTAAAAGACCTTTTGTATTATAATTTCTAAATTTACAAATGTATTTAAACAAGGTGGATGTACTTGTTTTCTTAAGTACAATGACACATTTTAATTCTGATCTCTTAGATCAACATAGAAGTTCACAATAGTTATTCATACTGATACAATATGGAATTATTATTCCACACTTGTTTTTTAGACTGGGAGTGGAGATGGGGGTAGCAAACAGTATTTTTTTTTTTTTTTTGTATTTGCAATTATCTCATTCTCGACTAGTTTTGTGTTTCATTTAAATTAAATAATCAATTTTTGTTCTGAATTATAACTCAGATGTTATAAGCCCATGCTTTTGGTTCAGACATGACTTTGAACTGAAAGGTATTATGCCCTCACAAAATATACCTTTAAGTTGCAAATCATTTTACTTCTTTGCATCTTATTCCATTTAGGTATTTTGAGATTGCTTTAGCAAAGTATCCTAAAATAATATGATTAATACCAGTGTCATTAATGAAGGTCTTTCATATGAAATATTTTTTATGTGGACTGGTGTATCATTTCAGCTGTCCACCAGATTATTCTTATCCTAAACTATTCCAGTGGTTGTGCTATTAAGCAGCACACTGCAGATTTTCTTTGCTACAAATAATCCAGGTGCAGTTACCAACCTACAGTAACTCGCAAAGGATTGCCTTTAGGGCTATTGTGAAAGTTCACAGCCTACTGAGTCAGAAAAGCTTTCCAGAGGATCAGAAACATATCTTAATACCAGCCTTTAGGTATTGTGCTGCATCACCAAGCATGACTGTATTAAACACTTTTTAAAAGATTAAATAAAAGTAGACATACATGCAAACTTGCATTATCTACTTAAGGCTGGGAAATGGACTGAACCAAATGCCAACGCTAGCTTAACCAATAACTCCTGTTCTAAATTGGCCTCTGGAGACTGGTAGATTTCTTCAGGCCAATGTTACCAAAAGGTTACCCGAGTTCAAATGAGTCTAATGTATTAGTAAAGTTGGAAGAGCAGGCGATTCTTGGGCAGGGTAAAAGACCACTAATAAAACTCAAATGTCATCATGGCTAATACCTCTCTCAAAGTTTAAGTATCACATTAGTTTAAAAACTGTATTGAGAGCAGTAGTTCATCCATTCTGTATATCTGCTAGTTGGGTGTTGCGTGTTAGTCACTCAGTCGTGTCTGTCTCTTTGCGATCCCGAGGACCGTAGTCCGTCAGGCTCCTCTGTTCATGCAACTCTCTAGGTGAGAATACTGGAGTGGGTTGCCATTCCCTTCTCCGGGGGATCTTCCCAACCCAGGGATCGAACCTGCGTCTTCTGCATTGGAGGCAAATTCTTTACCGTGGAGCCCACAGGGAAGCCCATCTGCTAGTTGGGAGGAGATCAAAGAAATGGCTGGTCTAGTGCAATAGAACTGCCACAACATACCTTTAGTTTTTGAAAGAGGACCCATAGTAGGAGTTTGTAACCAAAACTGTTCATTGAAAATAACTGGCATTAGATTATACACCTAAAACTAATACAATGTTATGTGTCAATTGCATCTCAATTTTTAAAAAAGAAAATGATTGGAAAATGCAAAAGGCAGTCTATCAATAGCCCTCTACTATTTTGATAATGAAACTAAGTTTAAGATTGTATACATGTCACATGTATTAGGGACCCTGATTTATTCACAGTGAAGCATTTGAGAAAGTACAGTGTTGCAGTGTCCTATGAAATGTAAAAAATTGATACTGTCCAGCGGCAACTTTGAACAAAAGAAGTACGTAATGCTTTTGTGAGCAAATGGTACAAACAGCATCATTTTTTGCTCGGAGGTAATAGGGGGAACCTAAAGCAAAATTAATTGTACAATAAGTTCAGTTCAGTTCAGTTCAGTTGCTCAGTCGTGTCTGACTCTTTGCGACCCCATGAATTGCAGCACGCCAGGCCTCCCTGTCCATCCCCAACTCCCGGAGTTCACCCAGACTCACGTCCATCGAGTCAGTGATGCCATCCAGCCATCTCATTCTCTGTTGTCCCCTTCTCCTCCTGCCCCCAATCCCTCCCAGCATCAGAGTCTTTTCCAATGAATCAACTCTTCGCATGAGGTGGCCAAAGTACTGGAGTTTCAGCTTTAGCATCATTCCTTCCAAAGAAATCCCAGGGCTGATCCAACCAGTCCTTCAGAATGGACTGGTTGGATCTCCTTGCAGTCCAAGGGACTCTCAAGAGTCTTCTCTAACACCACAGTTCAAAAGCATCAATTCTTCGGCATTAGACATGTGTAAAAATAAATTAGCTCATCTTAGGTTATGTCAGCATTAGCAGACAAGGATAAAGGTGTTCAGTGTGTTTCACTGAAGGAAGTGTGCTGTTCCAGAGAGGACAGTGGGAGTATAAGGCCAGATTCTTCTGAAGAGACTAGGAGAATTGTACTGAAATAGTAGTTGCAAAAATGACCTGTTTGTTAAAAAAAGGTGCTCAAACCATATTAACATTTCTTTTTCAGAGGTGCTAGGTTAGAAGATAAGGGAAACGTAGAATATATATTGTACTTGGGGCTTCAGCACACGTCATACCACGATATTTCAAGAAATCGTGAATAAGATGACGTCATGAGACTACATATATGTAAATGTATAGGATGTACATGAGGACTATACCCCGGATCTGTATCTGGTTAAAGACCCGGACTCTGAAAAGAACCATGATGAAGAGATCAGTTTAGAATTGGAGGGCAGTTTGAGTAGCATGCCTCAGGTGTTTCCCCTTAAGTCTCAGTCTGTATGTCATTTAAAGATTCTTGAGAAAGAACAACAATGATCTAGTGATCAAATCCTGTAATTACATGCAGCGTTCCTAAACTAGTGGTGTGGTCCTTGGCTAGATGAAGGGAATACTGTGTAAACAAAGTGTTTTTACAAACAAAGTATGTTTTACACCTCCTATGTCAAACAAGGGAGGTGAATAGCCCTACTTCCTTCTGGTCTCATAGGTCAGAATACTGACAGTGTTTGATGCTGGTACCACAGCTGAAGGGAGATACTCGACCGAATGGTGCCCACACTGTGAAGCGAGACAGCGGAGTGAGAGACGATGAGTCAGCTTTCTGGCTCATAGAAAGGTCTCTGTGAACATTGTTGAGGAGGAGGAGGAGGACAGAGAATTTCCCGTGTAATTTGATGGTGGACTGTTTTCTGGGGCCATCACTGAAAACCACATGATCTCTGTGATCACTTCCTGTCAGAGATTTTAAAAATAATTAGTGAATAAATTATCACTGTTTAGAAATGAAAATTTGGAAATGGTAGGCCCATTACCTATGTTTTCTGTAAGCAAAACATTTCTGTGTAATTAACATTTAACAAAGAGCAAAGTGAGCACCTCTGCCCATTACTTTAGTAAATAATCTGTTTCTGTGCGTTAAAGTAGCTGTGATGAAATACTGCAGGCCATTTAATATTTGGGAGGTGGTGAGTAAGACATTATTTTTGGTCTCTAAGATTCTGTCTGGTTCACATTTCTAGGAGAATCTAAGATCCTTACAACAAGATCACTGCATACGTGTTGGCACAAGGCCTCTGCTTAGGCAGAAGTCATTCCTTCCAATTTCATCTGAGAATACTAAGGAGATTGGACTTCACGAGAGACCTTTCTGGTCTCTCTCCAGTTATCATCTTCCAGGCTAGAACTTGATTTCCATTTAACTGTTTCTTTACAGAATCAGGAGCTGAGTCAAGAAATATAGCTGGGACTCATAAATCTCACGGAGAAGCCAATGGCAACCCACTCTAGTACTCTTGTCTGGAAAATCCCACGGACGGAGGAGTCTGGTAGGCTGCAGTCCATGGGGTCGCAAAGAGTCAGACGCGACTGAGAGACTTCACTTTCACTTTTCACTTTCATGCATTGGAGAAGGAAATGGCAACCCACTCCAGTCTTCTTGCCAGGAGAATCCCAGAGACGGGGGAGCCTGTTGGGCTGCCATCTATGGGGTTGCACAGAATCGGACACGACTAAATCGACTTAGAAGCAGTAGCAGCAGAAATCTCACTGGGCAAAAAAAAAAAAAAAAAATCTCACTGGGCACACTACAAGCTTGACCTCTCACTCCTTGCTGGCTCTGTTGAGTCAGCTGGAATGTCCCCATGGCTTGGAGGCACACGCTGTCCTCTCATAGCCCAGAATTTCAGCCCAGGCTGACTGGTTATGTGGTAGGAGGGGAGAAAAGGTTAATGTTGTCCAACTTTGACTTTTCGTGAAGCATTTCTTCTTTTGGAAGATAATGAGTATCAGAAAAAGTGTTAAATGACAAACTTACTATTATAAAAAAATTACTGATTAACATCGTATAAAAATAATGTCAACAAGAAGAGTGCTCTCATTGTACTAAAAAAGAAAAAAAAAATGAAATAAAAAGGAAACAGGGCATACCAGCTAGAGAGAAAAGTTGCTTCAGAATGTTACAGTAAACTTAGCTGTATTTTTTAAGGTTTTGAAAAATGGTTAAATAGGAAGCTTAGAGCAATCAGTGGCTTGACCATGACATCTGTGGGAATAAGCCTTATGCTTTATGAAAAGGTATTTTATGTAGCATTCAATGAAGCTTGCTTTTGAAGCAGAGTACTTGTTGTAACATGTGGCTGAGGAAGATGAATGGGAAAGAAGGTAGTAACAGAAAAAGAACCCCCAAGGGGAATAAGATATGGATTGTGGAAGACACAAATTTGAAGACCAGTTCTTCCCAAAGCAATTTTAAAAAGCACAAAACTGAATTAAAGTGTCATTTAAAAGACCCGTCAGCTCTTCCTTGGCTAGCAGAGTAATCTAGTTGGATTGAATAACTTCAGAGTCAGAACTTGGCTATGATTGGTGTTCTTCACTGTTCTCTCTTCCTTTCTATCTGAGTTACCTTCTTCAACATAAATCCTAGATTACCTTCTTTCTGCTGAACACGTAGCCAGTATGAGGGTGAAAGATACTGAAGATGATCCTTCAGAATAGAAGGGTTTCATTAATTAATGGTAATATAGTTGGTACCACTTGGGAATATATAAACTAGGAAAAATGACAACTGTATTAGTATGTTTTACTTCTTCATTTTTCAGTGTTTAAATTTCAAACAACCAATCATCTAACAAGCCCCTCATGTCCTGGGAGATAGAAAAGGAAAGGCTAGTGATTACTATTCACAGCAATAGCTAACATTGTTGAAGTGTTCACTATATTCTGGGCATATGTTCACATCTTTATAGCTATTGTCTTATCTGTTCTTTCCAGAACCAAGGAGAGATTTTCCTATCATTACCCATAATTTACAAAGAGAAAGCTGAGGCCTGGGGGAAATTAAATAATGCTTCAAGATTAAGAGATAGTAAGGAGAGGACTTGAATCCAGGTCTGCAGCTGCTGCTGCTGCTAAGTCGCTTCAGTCGTGTCCGACTCTGTGCGACCCCATAGACGGCAGCCCACCAGGCTCCCCCGTCCCTGGGATTCTCCAGGCAAGAACACTGGAGTGGGTTGCCATTTCCTTCTCCAATGCATGACAGTGAAAAGTGAAAGTGAAGTTGCTCAGTCATGTCCGACTCTTCGAGACCCCATGAAGTGCAGCCCACCAGGCTCCCCCGTCCATGGGATTTTCCAGGCAAGAGCCCTGGAGTGGGGTGCCATCGCCTTCTCCGTGAATCCAGGTCTATAAACCTGAAATACGACATTTGTCACTTTTACATGGTATTGTTAATTTACCCAGTAGGCAAAACTGACTCCTCTCACGCAAGGGGAACATAAGATTCCAAAACTCTGAGTGAATTCATATTCAGAAAAATCCTAAAATTAAGTTCACCTACTTTTCCAAGTTGGAAATTTAAACATAGAGGATAATATTGAGCTTTGGACTAATGGAGGTTGGAAATCAGCAAGAATAAAACTGGCTCAGCTACCAGACAAACCACAGAGGAGTTAATGCCACTCGTGGGGAGCCTGGGGTGTGTAGGAGAACTGGAATGTTCCTCCCACTTGTTTAATTACTATTTCAGTTCTCTTTCAGTAATTCCAACTCATCATGATTTTCTAGTCCTCAGAATTGTTTATAGATGATTCTATACACTGGGGCTTCCTTGATAGCTCAGTTGGTAAAGAATCTGCCTACAATGCAGGAGACTGCAGTTCGATTCCTGGGTCAGGAAGATCCTCTGGAGAAGGGATAGGCTACCCATTCCAGTATTGTTGGGCTTCCCTTGTGGCTCAGCTGGTAAAGAATCTACCTGCAATGTGGGAGACCTGGGTTCAATCCCTGGGTTGGGAAGATCCCCTGGAGAAGAGAAAGGCTACACACTCCAGTACTCCGGCCTGAGAATTTCATGGACTGTACTGTACATGACATGGGGTCGCAAAATTTGGACACGACTGAGTGACTTTCACTTTCTATACACCAGAGTGGGCTTCTTATATTAGAATCTATTGGTGAGCCACTAATTACCATCAGTTTACTGCTGGTGAGCAAGGCAAGTGTCACATTACATGAATAGTCCTAGGGGCCATATGGTTCTAAGAGCCTGAAAATCTAATCAGTGGCTTTCCTTGCTCATATGATAAAAATCAATACCAGACATTCAAGAACTTGCCTTGTTTGGTTCAAGCTTATCCTTCCAGGACCAACTCTTATGGCTTCCCTTTACCTCTCCATATTAAATTTCCAAGCAATTACCCCTGTCTATATGACATACTGTTTGATACCTTCATGCTTTTAAATATGGCATTTCTCTAGCCAAGAAATGAAATTTACCACCATATAGTGAGCGTCTATATGTAGCATGGGTTACTTCAAGACTACTTTTCAGAGAAGTGTTTCCTAAATGTCAAAGGGCACAGATAGGTACTTTCTGCTCTATACTCATATAGCACCGTGTTAAATACCTTTATTATACAACTTCATTCATCTTATTGTAATTCTTTTTTTTTTCTTTTGCCTATTAACTCTTAAACTCAGCTATGAGGATTCTCAAGACCACCCAAGAATATGTTTCTGATCCCAGAAAGTTCCCTCTTGCCCCTTTCTTATCATCATTTCTCCCAATCCCACCTCACTTACTAGGCAACCACTGTTTGGAACTTAGTAACCATATAATGGGGCTTCTCTAGTGGCTCAGATGGTAAAGAGTGTGCCTGCAATGCAGTAGACCTGGGTTTGGTCCCTGAGTCGGGTCGATTCCCTGGAGAAGGGAATAGCTACCCACTCCAGTAATCTTGCCTGAAGAATCCCATGGACAGAGGAACCTAGTGGACTACAGTCCATGGGGTTGCAAAGAGTCAGACAAGACTGAGCAACTAAGCACACATGCGACCATATAATAATTTTGCAGAGTCTTCATACACAAGGCAGTGGCACCCCACTCCAGGACTCTTGCCTGGAAAATCCCATGGATGGAGGAGCCTGGAAGGCTGCAGTCCATGGGGTCGCTAGGAGTCGGACATGACTGAGCGACTTCACTTTCACTTTTCACTTTCATGCATTGGAGAAGGAAATGGCAACCCACTCCAGTGTTCTTGCCTGGAGAATCCCAGGGACGGGGGAGCCTGGTGGGCTGCCGTCCATTGGGTCGCACAGAATCGGGCTGCCGTCCATTGGGTTGCACAGAGTCGGACACGACTGAAGCGACTTAGCAGCAGCAGCAGCATACACAAAGCAGAACCATACTGCTTTGTGTATGGCTTCTTCCATTTATCATGCTATTTTTGAGATTAATCCCAAGATATTGCATGCATCTATAATTTAATCTGTTTTATTTTCAATTGGCATTCACTTGTATGAATATTCATATGTCAGTTAACTTTAGCTACATAACAAACCACCCCAAAATTTAGGGTTTGAAACAGCAACCGTTCATTTTTTGCCCATTGTCCTGTGGTTTGGCAATTTGGGCTGAGTTCAGATGGGCAGTTCTTTTGCTAGACTTGGTTGAGTTCACGCTTGCATCTGTAGTTGATTGTCGATCATCTAGGCAGCTCTATTCCTCAGGCTTGGCTGATTATTAGTTGAGGTGATGAGGACAAATGTACCACTTACTTGTGGTCTCACATATTTAATCATCTATCAGGGACATCTGGCTTGTGCAAACTGATGTGGCAGATTCCCAGAGCAGTAATAATAGGTTGAAAATTTCAAATCTCTGTTTGTATTATTTTTGCTATCATCCCAATGTCAAAATGAATGGGTTGCCATTATAGCAAAAATCTCCCATGATACCCCAATTTATTTATCTATTAATCTGTTGAGGGAAACTCTAGTTGCCTCCAGATTTAGGGTGCTATGAATTAAGCTACCCTAAACATATTCTGGAGAAGGCAATGGCACCCCACTCCAGTACTCTTGCCTGGAAAATCCATGGACGGAGGAGCCTGGTAGGCTGCAGTTCATGGGGTCGCCAAGAGTTGGACACGACTGAGCGACTTCACTTTCACTTTTCACTTTCATGCATTGGAGAAGGAAATGGCAACCCACTCCAGTGTTCTTGCCTGGAGAATCCCAGGGACGGGGGAGCCTGGTGGGCTGCTGTCTATGGGGTCCCACAGAGTCGGACATGACTGAAGCAACTTAGCAGCAGCAAACATTTTCTACAGATATTTTTGTGAAGCTGTATTTTCCTTTATCTTAAAGTGATACCAACTAGTGGAATTTCTTAGTCATTGCAGGGTAGGAGCTTGGCTGAATGGAAGTGGTCTGGGTCTCTGGAAATAATTAGCAGAGAGAACAAACTGTGGATTCTTCAAGAATGTAGATTGTTAGTACCAACTTTTGTCTTTACTTTTTGGTATGTTTGTGCAGTGTGATCATCTTCTCGGTATCTGATTATACCCTAAACTTCAGTGAAGTTTTGTTATGCATTCTTACATTGGAAGTCTTTTGGGGAACTAAAGGAATCAAGGTGACAATGTACAAAGATGAGATATAAGGAGACAATTGAGAATTCAGTTAAAAGAGTGGAGTAATGGTGTCAAGAAAGACCCCAACATTCTCCCAGTGATACTTCTGAATACATTGTGTATGGAGTAGAAGTTTGGACTACCTTTTAATCCTGAAGAACAAGTTGATTCTATTAGATGGAAGGCTTTTATTGGCAAATGAATAAGCATAATGCCTAGCACTTAGCGCTCAAAAATTAACTAGTTTCTATTTCCATTTAGTTCCAATTCTGTATCTTGGGCTAAGTCAAATAATTATACTTTAGGGTTTCCTAATTAAATAGTGACAAGAAGTTATGTTTTGTATAGGTTACAAGTCAATATGAAGATAAATAAAGTCATAACTATGAATGTACTTTGAGTTCCTAGGAGAAATATTCTATGCTTTAATCATTCACATCATCTTTAGATGTTCGTCAGACTCAGATTCTATTCAACCATCCTCCTCAAGAAGGAAGGAGGTCTTTTTATTTCTTTTTTGTTCCCAGATGTATTGATTGTCTCAAGTGGTTTCTCTTTCTGCTTCCTACCTTTTTTAACTTTAAGGATGCACAAGTTGAGAATTGTCAGCTAGTTTAGGGATTTTTATGTTTTCATAAAAATGTTATTTATGTTTTTGATTTTTATGATTTTCAACTTCTAAAATTGAAGATTTAACATAAGCATTAGAATGTTTATCTTACATAAATTTTACAAGTCCTTAAAAGATATTTATTCTTGGTAAATATCATTCATATTTCTGAGCTTGGAGTTTTCCTATTAATTTCTTATCAAACTAATTTTATCTGTATTACAGGTTCTTATTTTCTCCCTCTAATTATTATGTTATTAAAGTTTTCTCATTATACACTTGTCAAAAATTATCAAAGAGAGTACAGCATTGATGACTCCATTAAAGAAATAAGGGGAGAGTAAACAAAAGAGGGGAAAAAAGAATTTGATAAGTTTGTAAAGATATGAAAAAAAAAAGACTGCTGAGAATGGCCCCCATGCAAGGATTTTTTAAAAAACTTAGTATTTACAAATTATGATCCAAATGCTGTAAGAACCATGTTTTTGTTTCTTTAATTCAGCATATTCATATTTATACTGACTTGTTTTTCTTGCTCCTAATCTGGGAAAGTACACTTTTCATTCCATTATATTATTTACTATACTTGAGAATGCACAAAGGACCATGCTCTTCATCGCCGCAGCATCCGCTCAAAGGGAGAGCGAGCTGTCTGCTTTTTCCTTTCTTTAAAGATGTTGTCATTATCAGTTTTCCCAGAAAAGTGAAGCTTGGTGACAATCTATCTTTTCACTTTACCTTAATGACTTAAAAACTGTTGAAACCTTACTGCTGAAAGTTGTTGCTGTGCGTGCGTGTACGTGTGTGCGTGTGCACGTGTATATGAATGTAGGTCTTAAGAGAGCAAGAAATACTGAGTAAGTGATGGCATTCCATTGGTTTTCATGGTAAAGTTGGTCCCCATCTGCTTCTGCAGATCAATTTTCTAAAATTCAGACAAGTCTAAGATTTTTTCTACTCCTGATTTCCCCCTCCAGTTCTTAAGTCCCCATCTAGAATTTGTTTGTGACTAAGTGTGCTTCCTTCTAAATCCCCTTGTTCAGATAGCTGATTCCGAACTATCTGCAACTTCATCATTCCAGTATATGACACTCCATCTTACAGCTTCCTGAAAAGCAGGTAGACTTTGCTGTTCCTCATCTATGATGAACATATTCAATCTGAGAATATTAGAAAATAATAAAATTAGCATTTTACTATGCTCATACACAAACTCTTTTATTCCTCACAGTCTTCTTGTGAGGTGTAGGTATAATTATATTCTCTTTGTAGATGAGGATTTGGGGTTATAGAAAAGTTAAATGACTGCTTTGAAGTCACCTGCTATCAAGCTGTGGGGCTGGGATTTTTAATCCGGGTAGGCTGGCTCTAGAATACATGTTCTTCACCACTATTCTACACTGCCATTTCCTGCTAGGACCCTAAAAACTGCATTCTTCTTGGCACAATGCGTTTTTGGAATGCCTGTTTTATGTATGAAGATGTGTCCCTTGAAATGCAGCTAGTTAGGAAAGTAAGCATAAATAAGTATCAAAAAGCATTACTTTCACCCTAGTCTTTAAAATTTATTTCTTAAAAACCCAAAGTAAAGGGAAGACATTTTATTATATTTAAATCCTTAGGCAATTAGAAAATCTGATTGCATGGTAATATAGTTCATTGATTACATTTTATTTTACAGAGGTAAAAATATCAGGCTCAAATGAACTATTTCTATTTCTTAATCACAATTAATAGACTAAACACTTAAGCCTCTAACCTAAGTTGCCTATCTACATGTAAGATGAAATAAACTGTGATGAAGATGAAATATAGAACCCAGCAGTAGAAAAAAGGAAACTCCTAAATTTTCTAAAGTCCCTTGAACTGCAAGGAGATCCAACCAGTCAATCCTAAAGGAAATCAGTCTTGAATATTCATTGGAAGGACTGATGCTGAAGCTGAAACTCCAATACTTTGGCCACCTGATGAGAAGAACTGACTCATCGGAAAAGTCCCTGATGCTAGGAAAGATTGAAGGCTGGAGGAAAAGGGGACAACAGAGGATGAGATGGTTGGATGGCATCACCTGACTTGATGGACATGAGTTTGAGTAAGCTCCGGAAGTTGGCAATGAACAGGGAAGCCTGGTGTACTGCAGTCCATGGGGTCACAAAGAATCAGATATGACTGAATGACTGAACAGAACTGAGCTGAAAGTAACTGAGAAAAATATTGGGCACAAACATAACATGAATAATTGTTAATACAATGTTCCTATAAATTAAAGTTTGGTACTCTAGCTATTGTTGGAGAAATTTTTTGAAAAACACAGTTTTATGTATTAGAATATATGGTATAATGCTAAGTCGCTTCAGTTGTGTCCGACTCTGTGTGACCCCATAGACGGCAGCCCACCAGGCTCCGCTGACCCTGGGAATCTCCAGGGAAGACCACTGGAGTGGGTTGCCATTTCCTTCTCCAATATGGTATTATAGATGTTTAAAAGTTATGTTGTATAAAAGCATAGTTCAGGCTTTTTTAAAGTACAAGTGCAAAAGAATATGAGGCTATCATAGAAATAAAATGCACAGCTACACCCTCAAGAACTGGTATTATTTGGGAGGTAAGGGAAACAGACACACACTAACATCACACACTACTTGAATCAGGTAGATAAGAGGCCTGAAGGGATGATGTACTTTTTTCACTACCTTTCTATGGCTCTGATTCCTTTTTCCACTCTAAGCGGGTATATTGAGTGTAGGGTGGATGAAAAAGAGAGGTGAATTAATCTACTTCCTTTTCTCAGTTCTTCTGTCCTAGAATTGCAGCTCTATTTCAACCTCAATGATGTCTCAAGTATGGTGTTCAGTAAAAGTCAAGCACCATGCTAAATCCCGTGGGCAGAGGAGCCTGCAGGTTGCAGTCCATTGGGCCACCAAGAGTCAGACACGACTGAGCGACTGAGCATACACATACTGTGTGCAGTAAACCCAGGGCACTGGCATTCTCAGAGAAAATCCTGTGCCACACTATTGGGTAGAAATACAGGTTCCAGAGTTAGGCAGATATATCCGTGGAGCTTTCATGAACAACCAAAGAAAAGTTAGGTTTAATCATTTCTCACAGGGTGGTCCGATTATAGACAGAAATCTCTGCATATCATCTCAGAAAAAAATTCCCCCAAACCAAACTACAAATGGACTCGGGGGAGAGATTTGATTTTTCTATCTTGCCAGAGACGCCAGCTTTAGTTAAAAGCAGCAGAGTATTGAAGCTGGCATAGAAAGCAGGACACTTCTGAGTTGGTTACTGCATCTTGGCGGGCTAGACAACTTCAGATTTCTTTTTTGGTTCTCTTGGCCCTGAGTCTTTGGATACTTTCTGTATTTCAGCAGCTTGATCTTTCTAAGAAGATGGAAATGTTCAGGATGGTAAAAGTTAAAAAAAAAAATCTTTATTTCAATTAAACCGGTGTCAACAGTGTTCTGACCCTGCCCATTGCAATAACTTTGACTGATACCAGCTTGGCTCCTCACAGTGTTATCTTAGCTAAGATGTTAGTCAGTGCTCAAGATGAATGTAAGATTGAAGCATTTTCCAACTTCAGAGAGAATGTCTCTTTGTGTTCACATGGAATTATAATACATTTTCATGATAAATTGCAAAGTTTTACCTGTATGCAAAGAGTTTTTTTGGTGGAGGGGCTAGGAATTAAATGGGATTAAACAAACAGAATAATGTATTGTTTTCTGGGCAAAGTTTCCTAAATACTTTAGAACTTGAGTATATTGTTTGGAGATGACTTCACTTTATAATGTAGGTTTTTTAAAAAAATCTGTCCTGTGTCAATTTCTTATTTAAACCATTAATCCAATGGGTGAAAAATAGAAGTTCCTTTGAGAAGATGAAAGGCTGGCTTCATACCAAGAAAGCTACAAAAGAAGGTTCAGGATGACTTGGCCCAATTAGTCTCCTGGAAAATTGGCAGCTGCAAAACTCACTTCTGAGTTCCATTTTTGTCTGTCTCAAACACTGTCAAATACTCGCTTTTGCTTTTACCACTCAATCCATCAGACTTAATATTCCCGAATCCTGTAGTTAAAAGTGATGAAGGGTTTTCTCTTCATGGAAGTAAAAAGTACCCAGATCATTTATTTATAAAATATAGACAGCCCTTTCCACATGCTATGCCCAAGTGTAGTGGGGGTACTAAGAACTGAGAGATCAGGAAATGAAAATTTCTCTTCGATTCCATCTAGAGTTGTAAATTCACTTTTAGACTTAGTCATCACATTCTTGGACAGCCTCTGGAGCCTTGGTGATCTTTCCAGCTGCACACCAGGCATCTCCCCTTGGGTGTCCTAGCAGACACTGTAAACTTTCCATGCCCCAAACTAAATTTCTGCTCTTCTCTTTAACACCTGAGTGTACCCACAGCCTTTCTGTCTCAGGAAATGACAGTGCCATCCTTTGAGATATTAAATCTCAAAGCTACTGGAGACCTCCTGGACACTCCTGTCACACTGCAGAACCCGGCTGTCATGAAATACTGTAGTATTTGCCTCTAAAGAATATCTAGAATCTGATCACTTTTAACTTCTGCTGTCTCCCAGTCCCAAGTTGCCCCTTCTCTTACCTGGACTGCTATTATAGTCCCCTAATTCATCTCCCCATTTCTATTTATAATCTACTTGCAACACAGCAGCCAGAGTGACCACTTAAGAATGTAAGTCAGATCATGAACTTTCTTTGAACAAAACCCTCCCTGGCTCTCCAGTTTGCTCAGAGTAAAGGCCAGAGTTGTTACAGTGGGGCCCAAATGTAACATAATCTGTCATTACCTCTCTGACCTGACCCTTTTCCTCCTCTTCCCCTTGCTTACTATTCCCTTAGCACCATGAGTTTTTTTTTTTTTCCCTCTATTTCTTGAATAAATAGGCCAAAGGTAGCCTTAAGGCATTGGATATTCTCTCTGTACCTCTTTCAAGTTTTGTTCAAATGTCACTTTCTCAAGGTTGCCTTTTTATCTTCACTTTGTCTGTTTCAAATTGCACCTTCCTTGGCACTCTCAATACCTCTAATTCTGCTCTATTATTTTTCCAGAGTAATTTCATCTGATGTACGAACAGGTCCTTTTTATTCCATTTCTAAAGTTAATTGTGTGGTTAACCTGGGTTATTTTGGCACTAATGATCTAGGGAGAAATTGCTGGGTCTGGTTCCACTTGGTAAAACTGACGATAAGTTGTAATTTGATACTGGTAGCCTACCTTGAGAAAATTTCCTCAGAATATCTTCCAGATTCAAATTTACCTCCATCTCTACCCACCCTGAAAGCCCGTAATCCCATTTCTAAGGGGGTTGTCATCATTCTCTGAGCTGGAATTCATCCCTTCGCTACGGTTTAGGTGCTACATTCTCCTGTTTCCTTTCTTTATCATCTACCTTTAACTCTACCTCTACTCTTAAATGTTCCCACCCTACTGTTCTTTATCTTCTAAGGAAAAAGCCCCTGAAATTGTAAAATGCCCTTCACTGACCTATGTCTGTCTGTCTTTCTATCTCTCTGTCCCATTTGCAACCAGAATTTTGAAGAATTTTTCTATACTAGTTCTACATATCTTTCATCCCACAACCCAGAGAAATCAGACTTCCAACTTCTCTGTCGTAAAACTCTTCTCACTAAGATGAAATCCCGTGGCTTTCAGGATGCTGACTCTGTGGACAATATTTAATATTTGTCATGGACAAATTTTGATTACTCGACTTGGTTTCAGTTCCAACACCACTGAAAAATGCTCAGTGTCTTGAAAATCTCACATCCCTTCACCTTAATGATAATGGTCTCTTTTAACTTTTCTTCCATCTGTTGATACTTTTCAATCTTCTTTTCTGGGTTCTTTTTAACAAAACATTGAGTAATTATGATTCCAGAGTTGTTTCCTGGATCTTCTTAGCTTCTCATTTCACATACTTCTGTTTTCGCTTTCAGAATAAGTACTGTTTATGGACTTGGAATATAATTTTAATGAGAGCAGTATTATATAAAGCCTGATTGGTCTGGGCTGTGAAATGAAAATCCTATGAAGAAGCAAGTATAGAATAATCCTTCAAAAAAGTGGCTGCATACAGGAATAAGATTCCAAATTCGTATCTGCTGCCTGACCTCCATCCAGGATGCCAGACTCTACTGTGTAGCAGCCCATGGACATGGACACTTGGATAAGCTGGGGTATCGCAGACGTATCTTGTTCAGCACTGAGTCTTCTTTGCCTTCAACTCTGGCCCTCCTCTCTTGAACCCTGTGTCAGCGAATAGCGCTATTACTGTTACAATGCATTAGCCTGAATTTCAGACTTTATCACTGACACCTGCATCCTTACTTCCACTCTACTAAGTCCCGAGTTTCTACTTACTAAGAATCTATAAACTTGGTTCTTTTTTTCCCAAGCATATTGCCACTGCTTTAGTCTGGGACCTTGCCATTTCTTGCAGAGTTTACTGTAATAGGTTGCCAATTCATTTTCCACAGTGTGGACAGAGTGATCTTTCTACAAATGCAGTTGTATCATACAATCTGCTTTAAAAAACCTGTTCATATACCTTCAGGACAAAATTCAAACTCTTTCACCTGGCATATATTGTATTTTAAGATTTGCCTCCTGCCTGTCACACCAGCTTGATTTCCTTTATAGAAAACACTATATGTTCTAGCCATACCAAACTTGCAGTTATTCATAAATGCCATTCTCTCTCACAGCTCTCCCAACATCTAATAGCCCCTTGACCCTATTCTTCCTTCTAGGTGAAAGAGAATTATTGTATTCAACTTGAGAATCTTCTTCTTTCTTAAAAAATCAGCTTAGAAGTCATCCCCTCAGTCTTTGTTTGGGCCTTACTTTAGGAGATAAACCCTTCTTTTTAAAATTTAAATTTGTTTCATTAAGTTCAAAATTAAACTATGCTCACTAAATGAAACTAGAAAAAGAAAAATAGGAATTACTCATAATTCTGCCATTTACTTAATCTCTGTTAACATAATCTTGTCTACCCTATTGTATCTATCTCATAAAATGTATCTAAAATATACATATAAAACCACAATTTTTAAAAATGTTAAATACCATCATATTATATATGATCCTTGAAGCCCAGTCTTTCAGAATAACTAGTGCCTGTTAACTAATGGTGAGGAGTGCCATACTTAGATTTCCTTTTGTTCTGTTTTCTTCAGAACTCGGTGGTTCTCCTAATGTGTCAAAAGGAAGAACAACTGTGAATAAGATTTTTTTTTTTTGCATCATTTTAGTCATAGGCATGTCACAGTGTATGAGGGCATTAGCTAGAAAACAAGTAAGAATCATTGGGCTTATGAGAGAGTACCAATCAGTACCAGTCTGCTGGAGTCTTTTAAGTAGCCTCTGGAGGACTTAAAACAGATGAAAAGAAGTGAAATAATGAACCAGAGTGGTTAACAAGTGAAGGCAGATTTTAGGCAGTAAAAAAAAGGGCAGGGGGAGGGGGGTGGAGCGGGAAATAGAATGAAGAAAAGAAAGGAAATTAAAATGTGTAAGTTGCACAATGAAATCTTGAAATGGATGACATGCAGAGTCAGTTAAAATAAAAGATATTGTCATCTTGGAAAATTGAAAGCTACAGCCCTCACTTCAGGAGGTCCAATTCTGTAGGGAAATGGGATGGGATTTTAAGGTGTTTATCAGCACACTGTTCATAGAGACCCAGCTAGAATTTTGCTAAGAGATTAGTGAAATTTTATCACCTCTTCTCAGAAAGACTAAAATGAGTTTGAGCCTGTGAAAGGAGACGAATAAGCAGGAAGCAGGAAATCCCCAAGGGAAAGCATGTCTGGCATGAGAGAAGCTGGCGTGAGCCCGGGGAGGAGGGCGGAGGTTGCCCTAGGTACAGACTATACCAACATCTTACTGCAAAGTAGAGGGAGGCATTTTAAACTGTAAAACTTGACGTTTTCTTGTGTCTAAAGGAGCGTATTAGTTTGTTAATGTTTTCCTCTTCTCCTGGGAAAGCAAATATGTACTGTTTTCTCTCACCCCTGTTGAATGTGACTGCTCTCATCTGAGGGAGCTCTTGAAGCGCTGACAGATTCAGTCTCTAGAGAGGGCTGCGACCCGCCTTCAGCCAGGTTCAAGATAATAAAGGAAAGGAGTTAACTCCTGAATTTCCAGAAGAAGGTGAGGTCCATTTACCATCACTCCACCTTCCCCACTCCTTAATGCAAAACACCAGTGTCATTTACTTAGAGTATGCTCCAGGGATCTAAAATGTCTCCCCAAACCATGAAAGGTTCACTTTAGGTTTAGAATTAAAGGTTTGCTTTTTTTTTTTTCTTTTGAACTTTTTATTTTGTATTGGGGTATAGCTGATTAGGGGCTTCCTCAGGGACTCAGTGGTAAAGAATCCGCCTGCAGTTCAGGAGACGAGGGTTCAATCCTGGGTCCAGAAGATCCCCTGGAGGAGGGCCTGGCAACCCACTCCAATATTCTTGCCTGGAGAATCCTATGGACAGAGGAGCCTGGTGGGCTACAGTCCATGGGGTTGCAAAGAATAGGTCAACTTAATCGGGCCACGACTGAAGCAACTTAGCACACTTGCACGTAGCCGGTGAACAGTGTTGTGATAGTTTAAGGTGAGCAGTGAAGGAACTCAGCCATATGTATACATATGTCCATTCTTCCTAAATGGCCATGGACAGGGAAGCCTGGTGTGCTGCAGTCCATGGGGTCGCAAAGAGTCTGACGTCACTGAGCGACTGAACTGAACGGATTCTTTTTAAATAAGCAAATAGGTCCTAAAGTTGCCAGGTAAACCCAGCAATCACTTCTAATTCATCTAACAATCTCAACAGTCTTCACTATAATTTCAGTTCCTTCACTGTTTAATGTGCCTGAGTTAGAATAATAAATAAGAAGAATCAATAAAATGAGTGAGTGTGTCTTTTAGGCATGTGGCTTGAAAGAGGGAAAACAGTCTTCCTCATGGGGGAGACGTGGGAAATTCTAAGCCCTTTTGTTAATATTTCAAAGTTAATCTAGGTCATATTTCCACCCAACAGATGAAGAAAAGAATTCCCCAGGAAACAGACATTTAAAAAATGATCATTTCTGCCTTTCTGAACTCTTTATTAATGTAATGGGAGGAACTGTAGAAGCAGAGGTGGGTTTAGAGGGACAAAACCACATATAGCATACGTGAGTTCATGTCTGGAGAGTTTTGGTTTTTTTGCTTTGTCTTTGGGAAATGCTACAGCATGGTTTAATCACCTGGCTTTGGTAACTGACTGCCTCGGGCAGCTGTAGCCTTTCTTATCATTATGTTTCACCGTGTGTCACCTTTCCCAGACAGCTATAGGATCAGGATAAGAAAAATTGTTTCTTTATGCTGTAGATCTAACAAAACCACAGGCTGCTTACAACCCACCAAATGAATGCCTAGCATTTAAAATCGACCTGAATTAAATGAAGCGGTTGATTATAAATGCTAGACACTCAATTTAGAAACTGTGGCTTAAAGAAAGAAACAACATATGACTATGGATTGTTCATTTTGCATGAGAAGAAAAAGGTGATGTTATGACCAGAATGAAATATTTCCTGAGGAGTGAGTGAATTCCAATGATTTTGGTAACTCAAAACATCTTTGTAAATGTGACGCTACTACATGGATATTTAAATAACATTTGCATCAATATTTACGTCTCTGAAAGGAGTATAATCCAGTAAAGGACTAGGGATACATTTGTAATTCATATACCATGCCAGTTATTAAAATAATGCAAATAAGGTGGAGAAAATCAAACAGAAGGTTTTTTTTAACCCTAGGTAGGAAAAATTTGAATTATGAGTAATTAGACAATTCTCATATCTGGAAAGGGACTGAGAAGGAGTATGTGATTGAAATCGGTTTGTAGTTACCTCAAAACTGTTGCATGTGAAGGTTTTATGATATTGCTTTTTTTTTTTTTTAAGAAGCCCTGTTGGATCAGGATGGGCTGATTTGTTATTGTTCTGATAGTGAAGGTTAGGGGTCTAGGCTCTCAGATGGCTAAGATGGAAGGATGTTTCATAGAATGGCGAGTGAGTGCTGCTCAGATGACAGGTTAGACTGATGTCTTGATGGATAGGAAAGAACTTAGCTGAGATGGCTGTTCAGCATTCTCAGAGGGAAAATTTATTATGTCTCCGCAGTCACAAAAGTGTTGACTTTGTCTGTGCTTTCCTTTGCAATAAGATTGGATACAGAACCTTAATAAAGAATTAATTCTATCCTGGCCTGTTGTATTCAATACTTCACACATCTAAAAATAATATAAATAAACATACTTAGCTTCTTAAGACATCCTCTTGAATCTAAATGATTAGCATTTTACTTTAAATGTTTTGGACTTTTGGTTACCTGTGGAATAGGAACACAAATTTCCTGTTTATTTTGCTTTTAATGGTATTGCACAGATGAATGTGATTATGATTTTAACTAATATAAAGCATTTGTCATATGGTATAATGTAAACCATTGATAGATAATTATTTCTTGAAAATCTACTAGGTGCTATACATAGCATCATGTGCTGAAATACAGTAGTGAAAGGGAATATGTTCTTCCAGAGATTATACTTTTAGTTGGAAAAGCCAGACAAGAATAAAAGTAAAATATAAATGGTCCAATAAGAAAATGGGCAAGAACAGTGTGGAAAAGCGAAAACTGAAGCAGAAAACCACAGCCTTATTTGCCTCAGGGATCAGAAGATGGGTTTAGGATCTCCAGAGTGTTAGAAAGGAGAGAGCAGCAGTGAAAGATACCAAAATCTACCTGTCTTTTAAATCCACAACTAGCCCTTTTTCTGCATACATGCTGCATACGATGTTCCAGGTTACCCAGAGACAACAATAGTTGGAAAGCTAAATGGACTGAGATGAGATTTCACATGCAGAGGTAAGAACATTTGGAGTTCAATTCCAGCCAAGCTATTTAGGTTGGTACAAAAGTTTTAGACTGTGAATTTTAAATCATTATATCTAGGGTCAAGCATGCATCTTTATTAATCAAAATAGGAACCATTACAGTCTACACAATTTTGTCAATGAGAAATAAGTTTATTCCTGTAGCATGAAAATCCATGGTTCAAGATTCCATTGAAAAGCAACACTTTGTAGACCAATTAGTTCACCTTTGGAAGTGTTGGTTGTGTGACTTGCAGTTATCATGAAGAACAGTTAGGTCCATTCTGTTGACCAATGCCAGCTTCAGGCATTATAGTTTTCCGTGCATCTCATTGGTTTACTGAGCATACTTCTCAGATGTAATGGTTTCACTGGGATTCCGAAAGCTGTAGCAGACCACCAAACAGTGACCATGACCTTTTCTTGGTGCAAGTTTGGCTTTGAGAAGTGCTTTGGAACTTCTCAGTCCAACCACTGAGCTGGTCATCACTGGCTGTCATATAAAATCCACTTTTAATCACGTGTCACAATCAAATGGAGCGATGGTTCATTGTTGTTGCACAGAATAAGAGAAGATGACTCTTCAGAACGTTGATTTTTTTGATGTTCGGTCAGTTCATGAGGCACCAACTTATCAAGCTTTCTCACCTTTCCAGTTTGCTTCAAATGCTGAATGACTGTAGAATGCTTGACATTGAGTTCTTTGGCAACTTCTCGGGTAGTTGTAAGAGAACCAGCTTCGATGATTGCCCTCTGATGGCTGAGCACTGTGCTCCTTATCATCAAGGCTCTCATCTCCTTTCCAAAATTGCTTGACTGACCGCTGCACTGTTTGTTAGTAGTTCCTGGGCCAAATGCATTGTTGATGTTGCAAGTTGCCCGCACTGCTTTACAACCCATTTTGAACATGAATAAAAAATCGCTTGAATTTGCTTTTTGTCTAACATCATTTATATAGTTTAAATATAAAATAAGCAGCAAGTAATAAGTCATTAGCAAAGTAACATAAAGTAAGAAATGTGCATTAAAATGATGTATAACATAACCATGTTTATTTAAGAATGTATTCCAATATCAAATGGCAAAGTTCAACAGTGTAAAACTGCAATTACTTTTGCACCAACCTAATAAAAGGGTTTGGGAAATACTTTCCACATAAAATAATAATTATATAGTAAAGATTATGTCTAGGACTAAGTGATTTCCTTGAATTAGGAGAAACCAACCTAGTCCCACTCATAGAATCAAACTTCTACAAATTTAAAATACTCTGCCAATCATTTAACTCCCTGGTAGGAAAGAACTCAATCTTCAGGAGAAAGGAACAGAATCCTAAGAAGCTATGCATATTACTTACAATGTCTAGCATACATAAGGAATTATTAGGCTTTTAAAGAAGTAGGAAAATATGAGAAAGAAGAAAATAGAAATCAAATAGCATATGACCAAGATTTTGAAATTTTGTAATAAAAAATGAAAACTATTAGTAATATGTTAAAGACTATAGAGAAAGACTGTTATAATATATAGATGAAGAGATGGGAGAATTTCAGGAGAGATTTATAAAAAGAACCAAATAGAAACTTTATAACCATAAAACACAATATCTGAAATCAAATATTTATTGGATGGGATCAGACATACTATATATAACAGAAGAAAGGATCATTAAACTTGTAGATAGAACATTATATATGCCATCCAATTGAAGTACAGAGAGAATAAAGTGGAGAACAAAGAGCAATTCAGTGATGCTTGGAAGAGTATAAAGCTACCATTGTTGTAGTCTGAGAGAAGGTATGAGGAATGAAACTGAAAAGTTAATGAAACATTGGCTAAAGTATTTATAAATTGATTTTAAAAAACTCACAAATCAAATAATTTCAATATGTATCAAATATTAAAAATGCAATGAAAGTGAAATCTAGACACATTATAGTCAAACTGCTGAAAACTAAAGATAAAGAGGAAATCTTAAAAGATGCCAGGGTGACAATGATAAGAAAAATTCATGGCTTTTCATCAGAAAATGGAGGCTAGAAGACAATAGAATATCATTTTTAAAGTATTGGAAGAATCCACAAACCCCACAGTTTGTCAACCCAGAATTCTATATCCAGGGAAAACTTTTTTCTAATAAGGAAGGCAATAAATTCTGAGTAAAATTGTTGCAACAGACCTTCACTATTAAAAATATTAATGGAAGTTCTTTGCTTGATGATAAATTGTAGTAGGATATATAATAAATTAACAAAAAAAGAGCACTGGGAATGTTAAAAATGTAGATAAATATAGAATGTTTTTTTCTTTCATATTTTAAAAGACAATAGATTGACACATCCAAGCAGTAAAATTGAACCCTTATCTGGAAATCATCCAGAGTATGTTCTCTGACCACAATATAATTAAACCATAGGTTAATAATAATAAGATATCTAGAGAATTAATACATCTTTAGAAATTAAGCACTACACTTCCAAACAGCCCATGAGTCAGAAAAGAAATCACAAGGTAAACTAGATAGCATTTTAATGTTGATGAAATCACAGAATATTAACGTTTATGAGATGCAACTGAAGCTATAATTCAAGGAAATTTTATAGCTTTCAAAGAAGAGAGGGTTAAGGTCAATAGTTTAGATTTTCACTATAATATTTTTTCAAAAAGAAGAGCAATAAGCCCAAAGAAAACAGAAGAAAGGAAATATTATAGATAAAGATGACAGTCAGTGCAACAGAAAACGTCAGAAAAATAGAGAAAATCAAAGACGAATATTGCCGGGAAGATTATTAAAGTTATTATTTATAAAATTGAAAACCCCTAAAAAATGAACCAAAAAAAGAAAATAAAGATTTTTCTTGCCTTCATCACAAATGACAGAGGAAACATCAGTATAGTTCATGCTTTTATTGAAAGACTAATGAAAGGTTATTATGCTGATAAATTTGACAACTTAGATAAAAGGATAAAAGTCCTTGAAAAATAGTTTACCAATACTCACAGGATGTTATACTGGATAAAAGAAGGCAAATCTGAACAAACATATTCCGTGAGTCTATTTATATCACAGTAGTAACCCTGGCTCCAGTACTCTTGCCTGGAAAATCCCATGGATGGGGGAGCCTCGTGGGCTGCAGTCCATGGGGTCGTGAAGAGTTGGACACGACTGAGCGACTTCACTTTCACGCACTGGAGAAGGAAATGGCAGCCCACTCCAGTGTTCTTGCCTGGAGAATCCCAGGGACGGGGGAGCCTGGTAGGCTGCTGTCTATGGGGTCGCACGAGTCGGACACGACTGAAGCGACTTAGCAGCAGCAGCAGCAGTAACCCTGGCAGACTAAGGTGTACTGAAGCAAGTTAGAGCAGCAGTTGCTTCTGGTGGTGGGCTAACAGAAACTGACTGAAAAGAGTGCATGAAACACGTCCATTTTATTTTATTTAAATTATATTTCAATTAAAAATATAAGTAGACATGGTATTTCAGATAGTGATAAATATGGGAAAACTCAAGTGGGCAGGTTGACTATAAGAGCAAGAAGAATTGGATTTAAGTTTGGTGTCATTAAAGACTTTACTGAAAAGATACCATTTGAACCAAGACATTCCTGGCAACAAGGAACCAGAGAATTGAAAATCTGATATTTTCTAGGTATGCGGCTCAGCATGTGCAAAGGCCCCAAGGTAGGAGAAAGTCTGGCATTATTTACTAGGGCACCAGACAGAAAATCAGTGGGGTTAGAGCTTCTTGGGGCTTTCCAGGTGGCACTGCTGCTACTGCTACTGCTAAGTCGCTTCAGTCGTGTCCGACTCTGTGCGACCCCATAGACGGAAGCCCACCAGGCTCCCCCGTCCCTGGGATTCTCCAGGCAAGAACACTGGAGTGGGCTGCCATTTCCTTCTCCGATGCATGAAAGTGAAAAGTGAAAGGGAAGTTGCTAAGTCATGTCTGACTCTTAGCGACCCCATGGACTGCAGCCTACCAGGCTCCTCCGTCCATGGAATTTTCCAGGCAAGAGTACTGGAGTGGGGTGCCATTGCCTTCTCCGCCAGGTGGCACTCGTGGTAAAGAACTCACCTGCCAATAGCAGGAGACAAAGGAGATGTGATTTGATCCTTGGGTCGGGAAGATCCCTTCGAGGAGGACCTGGCAACCCACTCCAGTACTCTTGCCTGGAGAATCCCATGGACAGAGGAGCCTGGTGGGCTACAGTCTATAGGGTCGCAAAGAGTTGGACACGACTGAAGCAACTTAGCACACTCGTGCACATAGAACTTCTTGAGCCTGTGTGTGGTGGGAGGTGAGGTTAGAGGAGGCAGGGACTAATTAGGAATTTGAAAAAAACAAAACATGTAGGATTTCTATACGAATACGAATTTCAAATCTATAGAATGACATCAGTACTTAGTTCTACTAGTCATTGGCAATCTCTCTTTCATATATTTCTGAACATAGCTGAGGTTTCACTTTATATTTTTTCCTAGTAGAAATAAAACTAGCAAATAAACTCTTGGAACTTACATAGGGAAACATTTTGTAAAGTTGCCTGGTTGGCTAGAATGACAGAATATAGAGAAAAGATGAAGGAAGCAAGGAAAGGGAACACATAGCAGAAAGATGGGGCTGCAGAAGAAATGGGTAGGAAGAACACCATGGCAGAATCTTTCTCAAGCAGTGTGTGTGTGCAGGGGATGTGTGCAGAGGGACGGTCAAGGGGAAGCATCTTTGCACATTTAACACCTTACTTACGCCATCTCCAGTATTTAAAAGTACAACAAAACTTTGAATATATTCAAAATTCAAAAATTTGAATATGACAGTGTCCTTAAGCATGAAAGCAAAAGCACGCTGTTACCGTCTCACCCTGAGTATTTCTTTGGTGGATACGACCTTGTGGAATGGCATGGCAAAAATCTGTTTTATGTTGAGAAGTGTTTTGGAACAGCAGTGCCCCAAACAGGAAAGTGAACGGTGTTCCTCCTTCTCCTTCTCCCTCTCCCTCAACACCTGAAGTTAACATAGGAAGTTGGCTTGAAGCAGTTTGAGACACGCGAAACACAAAGTGTATCCCATATTTAAAAAAGACACATCCAAGGAAACCAGTCAAAGATGAAGAAGGCTTTCTAGTTATCTCTGCTTTTTGATACTTTCCCTGAAACTTTTAAACCCTTTCTTCTGTCAACTATATTAAAATGACTCTCTGGATGGAGAGCACTTGATAAAGACAATTCTGGAAAAGCATGTAATCCAGAGCCTCTCTTTTCCATATAATAATATTCTCCCTTGCCAGAATTTTTGTAAGCGAACTTTGAAGCAAAGTGGTCTACGGTTTTACATTCTCGTAAGGTCACCTGCGGGGGTAAGGGTATGGAGAGGTAAGGGCACAGAAGACTGTTTCAGCAGAAATGGAAAGTAATATGACACTTCTACAATACACGGCTGATTTTGTTAGTTGGCGGAGGAGGGGATGCGCAAGGAGGGGCAAGTGGCTAAGACTGATGAGGTTTCAGAAGGTGTGTTTGAGTGTGAGTGAGCACATCACACTCCAGAACATCTTGTTTTTGAGTCTACTCTTACTGGGCAACCTTGGGTCCTCTTCTTCACATTTTGGGCAAGAAAAGTAAAATTCATCTCAACAGCCTCAACAGTCCTAAGAGGCACTTGAAAACAAGTGCTTCGGAGAAGGCGCTCCGTTTCCTGCAAACCTAGAGCTTGGGGCTTCAGCTGGCTCTTTATGGAAAGCTAGTACCTTGGTGGTAACATGAAATCAACTAAAAGCTCAATTATTACACCCTTACGTTTTCTTTAAAATAAACACCTGTTATCTTAGTCATGTCTTATAAAACATTCTGATGGGAAAAGAAAAAGTTGAGGCAAAGGGCAGAAGACAGAACACAAAACAGCAAATATCTGGATGGCTCACAAAAATTTAATTTTGTTTTAGATGTGTAGCAGGATAGAGACAGTTTTATAAAAACACAAGATAGAATCAATTATTGGTCCCCAGAGTCTCCCAGGAGGACCAATTTAAGAACTCCCTTTCAGCTCCTATAATGCCTGATCTGTAATTCAGTTGGCACAGTGATAGTTGAATCCCACATTTACCACCTGTTTTTGGTAGCACTATAATTTAATTTAATAACATTAGAGAGAACTCTTCAGTTTTTAGAGATCCAGGTGGTGGTACACAAAGGGAGGAAATTCTGCAAAGAAATTCAGTTATCGACCACAGAGGCTGGGAAGACTAGGCATTAATGCTTGTGCATGCTTCTATCCTCCAGGAGGCCTTCCACAGTATTTCAAAGAACAACCTAAGAGGAGTGTGACCTAATCTCAGCCTGAACCTCTTTGGCAGGAATAAAGGCTGGAGAAGATAATTTAATTGGCGAGACATAAGAGGATCCAGTGTGACTCTAGGAAATGGTATCCAATTCACACAGGCGTCTTTCAGGACAGAAGTGCTGTGCAGCAGCTTGATAAAACCAGGCGCTAAAGTGAGCCAAGAAGCAGCAGAACACACGTTTCCTTCTTGATTGGTGAGGCCTCTCTGTAAAAGCAGTGAAATCGCTAAGGGAGGCTTTAAATATTGTTGAACAGACTGTTCGGGGTCTCACTGGGTAAAGCCATTGGGATTTCAGCAAGCTATTCACTGAGACTGCTACTTCTCAGACAAAGGCAGAGGAGCAGGTATTTCCACTACAGCGTGCTTGGATTGCATTTTTCTCTGCTCAGGTCATTTGAAAAGAATGTTAAATGTTTCAGTGAATCTGAATATCCAAATATTTATGAAAATAATAATGATCGTAGCTTGTATTTAAATAGCCACTTCCATCTGAGGTGCTCAGATATTATTTCATTACCTTTAAAAATATTATCTGGAGGCGGTTAAGTGGAAACTATATATTTACATTTTATCCCTAGTGGAACTCAGTTAAAGGCAATGCCAAAAAGTTGCATTTAGGCAACTTTGTGATAAGTTTATTGAATATGATGAATCTCACCTGAAAGTAATAAAAATCAAGAGAATAAATACAGGTTTTTTTTTGCATTTACCATTTAATGGATAGAATTTTCCTTAGTATGCTTTACTCCTCTCAGCCTGATTTCTTCCTGCCTGTTCTGACTCGAGGGTAAACTAAATAAAAGAATCCATTTACAGTCAACTTTCAAGTGATAAGAAGCTGTCTAGGAAAGCTCAGAGGTATCTACTCAAAGAAGTCTGATAAATACAGAAATAGATGGTTTGGTAGTCAAAGCAAAAGCCTAAATACAGGTTTCTTACAGCAAGAAGAAGAAATAAGACAGGGAGTTCTTTTTCCTCTACCTCCCAAATTTGAGTAATATACAGGTTCCTCCTAAAGCTTGGATTAACCATTTTTATCCCATAACCCCCTGTGGCAATCTGTTGTAGTTTATGCACCTCTTCTCAGAGTAATGTTCTTAAGTGCATAAAAATTAAATTTGAAGAGTTATAGAGAAAACCAATTATACAGAATTACAATAATCAAAATATTAAAAATCATAATACTTAATATTGGTGAACCTTCACTAACACAATAAATAATAAGATCTAGCATCAGGTTTGATAACTTCTGTAGTTTTGAATTAGTGATGAACATAAAAAATATTCAAGATTTTCACAATAACTGTAATGCCCTATAAAAATATCTTTTTGTCACAAATATTTATCGTAGAAAGGAATGTTATAATCCAGTTAGAAGTTAGTGAAAATAAAATATGTAAATATTTATTCTGTCTTCAAGAACCCTATGTTAAGAACCTGTAAGTTAAAGAAAAATTGTTTTCTTCAACTCCTGAGAATAAATCTGTGCATGCCTAGGGAGCTAAAGACCATTGTTTCAGAAACTATGTCTTCAGATGTAAGGATGCCAGTGTTAGAATTTACGAAGGTTGATCATGTGACCAAAGTAAATTATTGGTTTGGACTCTTAAGGATTAATATATGAAAATTTCAACTGAGTTTGGGGTACAGTGTCAGAAGTGTTCGGGCATTTGAGCAAAGCTAAATGCTTTTTAATTTAAGTTTTTGCTAATACAGAATTTTGAAGACTAAATGATATATGTAGATAATGGAACCGTCAAGAGTGCTTTGACCATAATGCATTCCTGTGACTGACACAGTGAAATCCAAGTTCCTCAGCATGGTGCTGAAGTCCCGCCTCGCCCTTCCAGGCTCATGTCCATCTACTTTGTTCTTACTCGAGGGGTATCTCAGCTGCTGCTTTTGCAAATCACTACTCTCCGAGATTTAGCCTTCCACACAGATCAGTCCTCTACTCTTTAGCCTGTATTTTCCTACGGTTGTGGATGTTTACATTTATTCCTTTCATCTATTTCCATTTCTACCACACAAGTCCTATTCTTTGCCAAATTGTATCGTCTTGTAGGTTAGCTCATATCCTACTTTTCTCAAATAGAGAACAATAAAGATCTAACAACCAGGCCAAAAAAAGCACCATGTTTATTTTTCACATACTTATAACTTACTTTTAACTGTACACATTTCCTGTTGGGTTTTCCTCTCCCGTGAGCTTTGTTATAAGCTCAACTGCGTCCTCCCCAAATTTCTGTGTTGAAGCCCTGACCCCCCAATACCCAAGAATGTAATTGTGTTTGGAGACAGGACCTTTAAATAAGCGGTTAAATTAAAATAAGGCCTTAGGGTGGGCCCTAATCCAGTCTGTAAGTGTTCTTATAAGAAGAGGAAGTTTGGGCACACACAGAGACATCAGAGATGTGTGTGCACACCGTTTGTGTTAGTCACTCTGTTGTGTCCCACTCTTTGTGACCCCATGGACTGTAGCCTGCCAAGCTTTTCTGTCCATGGAATTCTCTAGGCTAGAATACTGGAGTGGATTGCTGTTCCTTTCTTCAGAGGAGCTTCCTGACCCAGGGATTGAACCCTGGTCTCTGCACTCCAGTACTCTTGCCTGGAGAATCCCATGGCGGAGGAGCCTGGTGGGCTTGGAAGGCTGCAGTCCATGGGGTCGCTAAGAGTCGGACACGACTGAGTGACTTCACTTTCACTTTTCACTTTCATGCATTGGAGAAGGAAATGGCAACCCACTCCAGTGCTCTTGCCTGGAGAATCCCAGGGATGGGGAAGCCTGGTGGGCAGCCGTCTATGGGGTCGCACAGAGTCAGACACGACTGAAGCGACTTAGCAGCAGCAGCAGCAGCTCCTGCATTGCAGAGAGATTCTTTACCATTTGAGCCACAGGGAAGTCCTGTGTGCACAGAGGAAAGGTCATGTGTGTGTGCTGTCTTCATCTGCAAGCCAAGGTGAGGGGCCCCAGGAGAAACCAGGCTTCCTGACTCCTGGATCTTGGACCTGTAAACTCCAGAACTAAGAGAAAATAAAAACCTGTTGTTTAAGCTATCCCGTCTCTAGTATTTTGTTATAGGAGCCTTAGTAAACTAATACAAGTTAGGAATGCTTATACACTCTATATCTGTGGATGCTTTGTAAATTTAAAAATAGAGAAGAGAGCAGGAGAGAAAGAGAGGTATGAAGGACCATGAAGTGGAGATAAGAAGGTATGTCTCTGCTCCTTTTGGAGACATCCCCCCTTCTCATTTCTGTTTATCCAGAATTCATGATGCCTTAGTCAAATTGATTGGTAATGAAAAATGCAGAATTAATTACTAATTTAAGATTTTGCTTCTTTTATCCCATTCAGAAGGCTAATAGACACGACCCTGATGCTGGGAAAGATTGAAGACAAAAGGAGAAGGGAGTGGCAGAGGGTGAGATGGTTAGATAACATCACTGACTCAATGGACATGAATTTGAGCAAACTTCAGGAGATAGTGAAAGAAAGGAAAGCCTGGCAGGCTTCAGTCCATGAGATTGCAAAAAGTCGGACACAACTTAAGAGACTGAACAATAACAGCTGTGTGCCAAGAACCATTCAAGTACTTGGATATAGCAGTGAAAAAAGCAGAGAAAAATTATTCACTTATTTTCAAGAAATGTTGATAACCCTCATTTCATTGGACATAATCTCATACAATCTTGGGAAGTGAATGAAGATTTTGAGGTGGCAGAGGTGATTTGAAGAACTCATTTTTATTGTAAATGTGGACATGCAGCCTCAAGCACCTTTCTAAGATTGTCCCAAACAGTGGTTCTTAGTATGAACTTGTAGTATTGGATATATCATTCTTTACCTGACTCAGCTGCCGGGGATACTTATGAACACTCAGCTCCTAAACAATGAACAATTTAGTGCAGTCACAGTTGATGAATAGACTTATATACACCAAGCTCCCACATACCTGAGGGTGGACTGAGAAAAATCAGATTTGGATATTCCTAAAGTACCTCTCTTTTCAGTAGAGTAATAGGAATCTGGCCGAGCGGAAGCTGCCCATTTATAACAAGACTGTTCTCTGCCCAGGAAACTCTTACTTGTAACAATGTCAAATGGGTGTTCCCTGTTCCCTCTGCCACTCAAGATTACATAAAATGGCTCAAGGACAGTATCCCTTTCTAGCCCATGCATCCAGTCCATGGTCATCTAAGCTTGCCTGTCTATGGGCTAAGTAGGATGTATGGGATCAAGTGTGTTCTGTCACTTCTTAGCTTGTAAATCTGTAAATCTCCTCTTCAGAAGGCAGTATTTTAATTTACTGTGGTACACTATTTCTGTGAATAGTCATATCCTCTTTGAATGAACTGCTCTCATGGAATTTATATTCTAGTGTGGGAAATAGACAATAAAACATAATACATAAAATATTTACTTCTTAGATAGTGTTAAGTTCTAGGGAGAAAAATAAAGCAGAAAAGGGATGTGTGTGTTTGTGTATGTGTGTGTGTTGCAATGTTAGATAAGGTTCCTAGAGCAGATCTCATTGAGAATGTGTCATTGGGGCAAAGACCTGACCATGGGGTGGCAAAGAGTTGGACATGACTGAAGTGACTTAGCATGCACACACACTGAAGAAAGTAAAGAGAGAACCAAGGGAATTTTTGAGAGAAGGATAAGCATTCCAGGCATAGATCATTTGAAATATTAAATGTTTGATTAATAGTTTATATAATTATTTATGGGCTAGCGTGCATGTGTGCTAAGTTGCTTCAGTTGTGTCAGACTCTGTGTGGCCCTATGGACTGTAGCCCTGCCAGGCTCCTCTGTCCATGGGGATTCTCCAGGTAAGAATACTGGAGTGGGTTGCCATGCCCTTATCCAGGGGATCTTCCTGACCCAGTAGGAGTTCTTACATTTTCTGCATTGGCAGGCAGGTTCTTTACCACTAGGGCCACCTGGGAAGCCCATTTATGGCTAGATTCTTTAGTTGATATTTACTAAATTAGGATAATTTTCTGAACCACTGCTAGGAATCGATGGTGTAAAAATATTTTTTGTTCAAAGTATGTTTGAGACTGAAGCAATTTTTTGATCTTACCTGTGAAATTCTATTGTTATGTAAATGGCATCGTGCTTGGCACATATTGACTGCTGGGTAAGTTTTTGTTGGATACATGTATAAATAGATGATCAGCCATCACTGGCATGGTGCTGTTCCTGTTGCTGTGGGAGACGTCCCCTAGGAGTGAGATGCTATCTATATCTGCTCTCCCAGAGCAGAAGGGCTAACACCAGGGAACTGGCAAATAAACAACTACCGTGATTCAAGGTACAATACAAAAGGAAAACATGAGCGATGTGTTAAGTGGCACATAACGTGTGACTTTAAAAATTAGAGAAGTTGTTTTTGCAGGAGATGATATCTAAAATTACATGATGTCTAAAATTAGGATAGGCTCCTAACAAAGAAAAATAGCAATGACACCCTGGAGGAGAGAAAATACTAGAAAACGTGAGAAGATACAAGATGTTAAGTTTTACTGGAGTAAAGAGCTTGAGTCACAGAGTAGATAGTGGTAAGCCTAGAAGATAGGTTGGAGGCATATTGTATAAGGTTTGAATTCTGGGTTGAGCCATTTGTAGTTCATTTAGCAGAAAAAAGGAGTCACTGAACATTTTTGAAAGAGAAAAATAAGCCAATCTGAGCTGTGATTTGAGCATAATTCTTTGGCAGGTTGGCTGGCTCAGGAAACCGATTAGTTGGTGAGCCTCTGCCATAGGGGTGAGGAGATCCTGGAATCCGAGGGGTAACTTCTGGAATGCTTCTGCCAGTCACTAGAAAGTCAGAGGGAGGCTGGCGTGCAGTGGCGGGAAGGGAGTTTGTGTTGGCTGAAGCTACTTGGCTATTTGGATACTTCTCTCTTAGAACTGGATCCTGAAGATGTCTTCTTTCAAAACATTTTTTTTTAAATAAAGCCTTATATAATACACTGCTAACACAACAAATGAAATATTGGAATTATACCATAATTTTCCTTTACCAATTTAACTTACTGATCTGGAATGCCTGTGACAATAAAGAACTCAGAGACTGTAGGTATTGTTCTTTTTCATGTGTTTCTATCTTCCCCTAATAAAGAGAATCTTAAAAAGCCACAATGCCTTATTTGTTAAAAACTCAATATATAAGATATTGATGCTTATACTGGAGTCTGGGTTATTTTATGCTTAATCTCAAAAACGTCAACTTTCATATAACATTTAAATTTGAACCCATGCTGTTTTAAAACTATTTGGGTCTCTTTAATTTAGTGTGCTGGCATATTTTATAGTTCCAAGATAACAAGTCACTCCTCATTAGATTGGCTCATTTCTGGATTATCCTGCACACACTTGTGTACCCCAGCATGCTCCCTGTCTATGGAGACACTTACCTTTTAATGACTGTGCTCTGTCATGCCTTGTTGCTTTGAAAAACATAGCATGTATCCTAGAGAAGCTTGTTATAATTCTACAGCTATGCATCCATATATAGGTTGGTCTAAAACTTAAATGAAACATCCCAACACCGTCTTATTTACTCTTCTCACAGATGAACTACACTTTCATACGTAGATGTATCTGGTTTGATTTCTGGTTGTGTTTAGCTGAATAAAGTGTAAATGGTATCTTGTGACTCTTGCATACAGTACACACATCTTGGAAATTTGGGAAAAAATACAGACAGACATCCCAGTAGATAACAACACCAATCAGTATATGATAGTGATAGGAATATTGTGCAGAGTAATATAATGGCAAAGCAAATGAAGTCTCTAAACGCCCCCAACGAATCTATACTCCTTTGAACAAAAGGAAATTCAGGAAAAACAAATGTAGAAAATGAGAGGACTCTCACATCAGAGGCCAGATAAATAAATGATGTTTCAAATACATATTTTAAAGCTAGTAAGAAGTAAAATGGGGCTTCCCTGGTGGCTCAGACAGTATAGTAAGGAGTAAAACAACCTCTAATATAAAATTCCAATTTATTAGCAGCACAGTTACTCTTTGCCAATAAAAAGGACAGCAGAAGGAATTAAAAAAAAAGATTACAAATGAATACATAGAGTTCTAACAATGTCACTAAATTTTTCTTCATGCTGATTTCATGAAAAATATAGATGTAAAGTGTGGACTTCCCGGTGGTGCTGGTGGTAAAGAATCCGCCTGCCAATGCAGGAGATGTAAGAGGGTTCCATCTGTGGGTGGGGAAGATCTCCTGGAGGAAGAAATGGTATCCCACTCCAGTATTCTTGCCTGGAAAATTCTATGGGCAGAGGAACCTTGTGGACTACAGTCTATGGGGCCACAAACAGTTGGATGCAACTGAGGGTGTGTGTGTGTGTGCGAACACACACACACACACAGATACAGATACAAAGTAGGAAAAACAAAAATAAAGACCATTGTTTTTGAACACCTGTAGAAAAGTCTTGAAAAGTTTAATAAGAGAGCCATATTAAATTTTAAAAGCAGAGCAAATATTTTAAACCTTTTAACTATGTTTTGCAACCACAGATCAAAGAAACAAAAACACAATAAGATGCTTCTATAATATACAATATGAGGGAAGACCAATGATATGCATCAAGCAACAAAAATGAAAGAAAAAACAGGAAAAGCTTTCATTAGCCTGAAAATCACCAGTTCATGGTTGACCCAGAGGTCAAATTGCCAACATCTGTTGGATCATATAAAAAGCAAGGGAATTCCAGGGGGCAGAAAAAAAAAAAGACTACTTCTGTTTCATTGACTGTGCTAAAGTCTTTGACTGTGTGGATCACAACAAACAAATTTTCCAAACATGGAAAATTCTGAAAGAGATGGGAATACCAGACCACCTTACCTGCCTCCTGAGAAACCTGTATGCAGCACAAGAAGCAATAGTTAGCATCAGATATGGACTGGTTCAAAATCAGGAAAGAAGTACATCAAGGCTGTATATAGTGCTTATTTAACTTCCAAGCAAAGTACATCATGTGAAATGCCGGGCTGGATGAATCACAAGCTGAAGTCAAGATTGCCTGAAGAAATATCAACAACCTCAGATATGCAGATGATACCACTCTAATGGCAGAAAGTGAAGAGGAACTAAAGAGCCTCTTGATGAGGGTGAAAGACGAGAGTGATAAAGCTGGCTTAAAACTCAACATTCAAAGAACTAAGATCATGGCATCCGGTCCCATCACTTCATGGCAAACAGATGGGGAAACAGTGCCAGAATATTATTTTCTTGGGCTCCAAAATCACTGTGGATGGTGACTGCAGCCATGAAGTTAAAAGATGCTTGCTCCTTGGAAAAAAAGCTATAACAAACCTAGACAGCATATTTAAAGGCAGAGACATCACTTTGCCAACAAAGGTTGGTCTAGTCAAAGCTATGGTTTTTCCAGTGGTCATGTACAGATATGAGAATTGGAGCATGAAGAAGGCTTAGTGTAGAAGAATTGATGCTTTTGAACTGTGGTGCTGGAGAAAACTCTTGAGAGTCCCTTGGACAGTGAGGAGATCAAACCAGTCAATCCTAAAGGAAATAAATCCTGAATATTCACTGGAAGGACTGATGCTGAAGCTCAAATTCCAATACTATGACCACCTGATGCAAAGAGCTTACTCTTTGGAAAAGACCCTGATGCTGGGAAAGAATGAGGGAAGAAGGGGACGACAGAGGATGAAATGGCTGGATGGCATCACCGACTCAATAGACATGAGTTTGAACAAACTCCAGGAAATAGTGAAGGACAGGGAAGCCTGGCGTGCTGCAGTCCATGGGGTCTCAGAGTTGCACAGGACTTAGTGACTGAACGGCAACAACATGGTTGAATCCATGCCGCCTCTCTGCTGCTCCTGCGGCTAAGTCACTTCAGTCGTGTCCGACTCTGTGCGACCCCATAGGTGGCAGCCCACCAGGCTCCCCCGTCCCTAGGATTCTCCAGGCATGAACACTGGAGTGGGTTGCCATTTCCTTCTCCAGTGCATGAAAGTTAAAAGCGAAAGGGAAGTCACTCAGTCGTGTCCGACTCTTCGTGACCTCATGGACTGCAGCCTACCAGGCTCCTCCGTCCATGGGATTTGCCAGGCAAGAGTATTGGAGTGGGGTGCCATCGCCTTCTCTGATGCTGCCTCTGTAACCTACTATAAATTCTGTCATTTAACTTCTGGATTTTCTTTACTGTAAGTTAGCTTTTTCTCATTTAAATGTTCTTTTAGTGTCTATTAGCAAACATTAGGATAGAGGACTAGCATTCTTGAGTTTTGAAATTTGCAGAGCTGGTGTAGTGGCAGAGTAGTTTAAGTCCTAAATTGTAATCTTTCCTGGCTTTTGCAAAGAAAACCAGTGGGTTTACCACAGTGACTTTAAAATGCTCAGTGTTGAAAACAGAGAAAGGAACTTTTCCTGACATTACTGTCTCACTGTCATGTAAAACAATGAGGAAAGGAGGGCCTCTGGCAACCAATCCTACTTTTAGTTACTGTGGGCCTTGAGTTCAGAAATTCTGGAATATAACGAGGTGGAAGATCTTGGGTAACACACCTAAACCATCACTTCCTTTGCTTGCTTGCTTATTTTATTTATTTAATTAATTAAAGATACAGTTGACCTTTGAACAATGGCTGGAAGTTAAGCCAGCCTCACCTTCCTACCCCACAGTTGAAAATTTGTGTATAATTTATAATCAGCCCTTTGTATTCATGGTTCTTCTGTATCCAAGGTTCAGCATCTGGATTCAACCAACAGTGGATTGTGCAGCATCGTATATTTATTAATGAAAAAATTCTCCCTATAAGTGAGTCCTAGAAATTCAAACCCATGTTCTTCAAGGATCATATGTCTATCTTTTGTAATGACTGCATTAAAAAAGAGGCACGCCACCTCCCAAATGTGTTAGTCTCACGTGTGGGTGTTATTTATTTATTTAATTCAATAAATATACATGCATCAAATATTATCTTAGGGATCAGCGCATGAAATGGCAGAAAAGACACTATCTGTAGCCAGAAAGTGTGTCAAAGAGGATGGAAAATCAAATAAAGAAAACCTTATTTAATATTTTCAGTTTTTATCTCCAGCATTTACTCAGTGACCAGCAGATAGTAGGAGATTCTGAATAAATTCCAACTTAATGAATTAAAGGATGTGGTGAGAAATCAAATGAGACAAGGAATTCAGTGTGGCAATTAGCTCGGTTTGCTGGTGGCATTCTTCAGAACTTGGTTTATTATATTAAGTTTTATATCAACTACACTTACAACCGTAAATGGTGACTGAGGTCATCCCAAGTGACTTCAGGTTTCCAAGGTTCTCTGCAAACCTCTCCGTCGCAGCAGTGAACAATCTGCAAGCTCAGTTAATTGGAACCTGCGACTGATGCAGGTGCATAGGAGAAGCAATTGAACAAGCATTTTGAAAATTAAGCCTTTGAGGAACTTACTAAAAGAGTCATGGAAATTAGAGCCGAGAAAGATCTGATTGTGCTATGTAATTCATCCCTTGAGGACTGGTATGCGATTGTCTTTTACAGCCTATTTTTTTCCATATATTTTTCTACTTGAAGTTTGAATGACTCAAACAAAAGGGTTTCTAATACTTCCATTGGGACAATATTATAAAAGATCTCATTATTAAGAAATATTTCCTCATACACATCCTGAATTTTTCTGTGCTTAATTTCATCCCATTAACCCCAATTACACCTCCCTGGGGCAACAATAAAAAATTTCAGCTTCTCCTCTGAAGTTGCACTCTTCAGAGATTCCCCATTCTTTCCCGGCATGATGGAATCTGACTGTGTACCTCACTCAAGGGCCAATTGTGGCCTTCTAACCACTTTTATCTCCTTTATTTTTGAACACCCTCTAATCTCTGGCAATTTTGACTCTAGATAGAAATCCTTATGTGCTTTATACCCATTGTGGTCCATGCATGTAAACCCTGATCATATAAAATAAGACATTTTTCTCCAGATTGAACTACTGGTAATAGGAGTGGGGGGGGGGCGGGAAACTTAGTGTAAATGGCATGTATGAAAAGCTGAACCGACAGAAATCACGTTCTTGTTAGGATTTTCATCTTGCTGAATACAATTCTGTGCTAAAGAGATTATCTTAGGAGGTTGTATCTGCAGTACTGTTATTGTACCAGTTGATTTATAATCAGAGCGTGGAGTTTAGCAGATCTACATCCTTCATTCAGAAGGAGATTTTGTTCTGCAGACAAGGTGACAGGAAACACTTGCCCTTCTAAAAGGATTAGAGACTTTACATTTTAAAGAACATTTTTGTACAATCACTAACATGAAGCCAGTTTCCAATTTCACATGAGAGAGATCTCTAAGGAGATAGCCAGCTTAATTAACTGAGAAATGACGGGTACAACAGAATTTCACACTGATAGCATGTGACTTACTGTAAAGACCCTAACCTCAACTGACCTCTTCAGTGAAAACTGGCTAAAAAGTACTGTTTAAAGATTATGCCTGAACATGGGCATTAGGAGCCAAAAGGACAGGAGAGAGAGAGAGAAGAGTAATATGGATAGTTTTTTTGTTCCGTCTGTTGATGTATATTCTAGGAGATACTTGAAATATTTTTAGCCTGGATGTCAGAGTTCATCTCATAATTGCATAAATAGAATTCATTCATTTCATCAACAGAATTCACTTCTACCTTTAGAGAATATGTATTTTATATATAACATATATATTTGTTGAATCTCTCATTGTATGATGAGCATAGGGCTGCACTATAAGTTCTGTTGACCTAACAAGAACTCTGGCCAAGCTCTGACAAGCAGTCATGAAATAGTAATCAGATAATTGTTGAATTATTTCCCTATAAAACTGGTTGGTTAGTATAAGCCATGTGTGTGCTCAGTTGCTCAGTTATGTCTGACTCCTTGCAACCCCATGGATGGTAGCTCACCAGGCTCATCTACCATGCAAGTTTCCAGGCAGAATACTGGGGCAGGTTGCCATTTCTTCTCTAGGGGATCTTCCCAACCCAGGGATCAAACCTGTGTCTTTTGTGTCTCTTGCACTGGCAGGTGGATTCTTTACTGCTGCACTGCTGGGAAGCCCAGTATATAACACTCCCCAAATACGCAGGCTTGCACACACAATACAATATATATTAGTCAGTGTATCATTTTGATAGTCATGAAATTTGATCATGTTCAGAATGGAGTAAATAAGAAGTGGATGGGAATAAGAATGAAGAGAAAAATAAAAGAATACCCAAAGAAATTATTAATAAAAGAAGATGCACTGGGAAGAAAAGAAGCAGATAACTTCTTTCCCATTAGTTTCCACTTTTATTTAATGCCCAGAGTATGTTTTAGGGAATTTTGTTTTCTTTTTTTTTTTAAATATAAATTTATTTATTTTAATTGGAGGTTAATTACTTTACAATATTGTATTGGTTTTGCCCTACATCACCATGAATCCGCCACAGGTATACATGTGTTCCCCATCCTGAACCCCCCTCCCTCCTGCCTCCCCGTACCATCCCTCTGGGTCGTCCCAGTGGGGAATTTTGTTTTCAAGAGCTTTGAGTAAACATGAAGAGTAAAGGGGAAAATGCCTAATACGTTATGATTGAGAAACTTTTCTGTAGGATGCCTGAGAATGATCACAGTGCTCCCCTAGGAGAAAATTCTGAGCGTTCCCTTCTGTCTCATCTCCCTCTGTTATATCAGAATAGGAGTGATTTGAGGACATGGACCATGTAGCGGGGTTGTGACCTCCACTGTCTTTTAACTGAAAAATAGGTGTTGAAAAATAAAGCTGTATAGCATTTTTTGAAGCAGTAGTATTTTCTGAAATATAGACACTTTTGCATATATGTTCATATAAAGCCAGATGTAAAAATCTACATTTTAACCCACAGATTCCTTTCCACCTAAAAATTTGGGCACACACCTTCTCTAGCTCAGCCAAGGGCTTGCTGGGTTCAATTTGCATGTCAACAGACCTGCTGACGTAAACCGTGATGGATAGATCCCATTAAGGAATTCATTCACCCATGCCTAGCCTGTTTTTCAAGGGACATTTCTAACTCATCCCTCCAGAAATACACATTTAGCTTCTCACTGACCAAGTGGGGCTTAAACATTTCCCTCAGCTTGAGTAAACTTGAGACACACTTTTTCCAGATTCTGTGCCCCGTCCCCCCCCCACCCGCCCCCCGCCCCCCGCCCCAACCTCCCTTTTCTTAGAGTACTTACTTCAGAAAACTTGTATTTTTAAATTCTTTCTCTGTCCCTTTGGGATGTAAATCTTTTTCAAAGCTTCTTGACAATTTTATAACCCAGGAATATCTTCCTCAAGGTCTTGGGAGCCATCCTTTAGAAGAGTAATCATCAAGGAAGATAGCACCCTATCTCCTAGGTTTTGGGGGAATAGAAGAGCTTAACTTTGTAGGACACCTTCCTCCAAGTTGTAAAACTGTCTCCCGTCTGAAGATACTGGAAGGTTTACTTCTCCTTTGCTGCTGCTGCTGCTGTGTCGCTCCAGTCGTGTCCGACTCTGTGCGACCCCATAGACGGCAGCCCACCAGGCTCCCCCGTCCCTGGGATTCTCCAGGCAAGAACACTTGAGTGGGTTGCCATTCCCTTCTCCAATGCGTGAAAGTAAAAAGTGAAAGTGAAGTTGCTCAGTCGTGTCCGACTCTTAGCGACCCCATGGACTGCAGCCTGCCAGGCTCCTCTGTCCGTGGGATTTTCCAGGCAGAAGTACTGGAGTGGGGTGCCATTGCCTTCTCCTATACGTCTCTTTTAGCTAATGTCAATTAGCAAACACACTTTATATTATCTAATTTCCAACTATTTTTCATCATATTAGGTCAACCTTTGTAAGTATGCCATTGGCTTAAGAATCAGCTCATGTCTACCTTGAAAGCATAAATATTACTCTTTTTTAAATCATAGTATCTTTTCTGACTACTCTGAACACTTACTGTTTATAGAATACAGAAGTTTGCTTGAATGAAGGTAACAAAGATAAAAAAAGACAGTCTTTGAGGAATTTACTGTCATTACAGGGACAAAATATAGACATACAAAGCATTGCCATTTGGTAAGCAAGACAGCTAAAAAGATAAAGAAATAAAATAAGACACAGTCAGAATGTGCTGTGCTGTGCTTAGTTGCTCAGTCACGTCCTACTCTTTGTGACGCCATGGACTGTAGCCCGCCGGGCTCCTCTGTCCATGGGGAGTCTCCAGGCAAGAATACTGGAGTGGGTTGCCGTGCTGTCCTCCAGGGTTTTTTTCCAACCCAGGGATAGAACCCAGGCCTCCAGCATTGCAGGTGGATTCTTTGTCATATGAACCACCAGGGAAGCCTGGCATACTTTTAAGGCAGATATATTTAATTTAAATTTAGCATATATTTATTAAATACGTACTGTGTTTTATTTACTATGCTAGGTTCTACGTTAATTCCTCCATCCTTCTATCTATCCATCTGTCCTTCCCTCCAAGCCTTTTAGGGATGATTAATTTGTCCCTTTTGTTAAGTGCTGTGGATAAAATAAGACATTTTTGCACTCGAGAAGATTGTGATGTGCTATAGGGCACAGATAAGTGTAGATATTATCCTTAAAATGCCACACTAAATGCACATGATGGTGGAATAGCCAAGGCTTGACACACATGGTCAGGGGTAACTTGACAGAAGATGTGGTGAGCTGAGGCCTGAAGGAAAAATGAGGTTCTCTAGTTGTGGAAAATCCCGTGGATGGAGAAGCCTGGTGGGCTGCAGTCCATGGGGTCGCTAAGAGTCAGACACGACTGAGCGACTTCACTTTATTTTTTCACTTTCATGCATTGGAGAAGGAAATGGCAACCCACTCCAGTGTTCTTGCCTGGAGAATCCCAGGGACGGGGGAGCCTGGTGGGCTGCCATCTATGGGGTCGACAGAGTCGGACACGACTAAAGCGACTTAGCAGCAGCAGCAGGGCAAAAGAAGAACTGACATCTACTTATTCTTCTTTTTAAAATTTAAATTTATTTATTTTGACTTGTGTTACATGCTTTTGTGTATGTTATTTCAAAACCTCAGAACATCCTTGCAAAGCAGATTTTAATAAGATCTTATTCCCTAAGCCAAGGAGGCATCTAGTAGCTTCCAGCCTAGTAAGTAGAGAGGGTGAGTAGTTCAAATTCAAATCAAAGTGGTTTCCAAGTTTATCCTATTTTAGTTAAACCACATGTCCCTGAAAGAAGGATGGGGCAGTTTCCATTCACACAGAAAGAAGAACATGGGCAAGGAGAAGCATGGCTCAGAAGTCTGCAAGTGGTTTGGTATGTGGTAGGGAATTGTGAGAAATGGTGCTGAAGAGTGGGCCTAAATTATGAAGAATCAGATTTGGGGGTAAATGAATTTTGCAGTATTGAATTTGGATCTAAAACAAATAATTTTAGACAGAGGACTAGGGTGCAAGTTAACTATGGTAGCTATCTGAAGGTTGCATTGGAGCTGGGAGAGTACTTGGAGAACAGTTCAAAAGACCTGATAAACAAAGATGAATACAGCAGACTCCCTACGTACTGTAAAGGCTCTTTGAAACTTATTGGGAATCATTGTATAATTAGGACCTTATCCAAGGATGTAAAGTTACAGAAAATTAGAAGATACGAAGGTAACATTTCATGCAAAGATGGGCACAACAAAGAACAGAAACAGTCTGGACCTAACAGAAGTAGAAGGTATTCGGAAGAGGTGGCAAGAATACACAGAACTATACCAAAAAGGTCTTAATGACACAGATAACTACAGTGGGTGTGGTCACTCACCTAGAGCCAGACCATCCTGGAGTGTGAAGTCAAGTGGGCCCTAGGAAGCATTACTACAAACAAAGCTGGTGGAGGTGATGGAATTCCAGCTGAGCTATTTCAAGTATTACAAGATGATTCTTTCAAAGTGCTGCACTCAGTATACCAGCAAATTTGGAAAACTCAGCAGTGGCCACAGGACTGGAAAAAGTCATTTTTCATTCCAATCCCAAAGGAGGGCAATGCCAAAGAATGTTCAAGCTGCTGCACAATTGTACTCATTTCACATGCTAGAAAGGTAGTGCTCAAAATCCTCCGAGCTAGGCTTCAACAGTACATGAATTGAGAACTTCTAGATGTACAGCTGGATTTAGAAAAGGCAGAGGAACCAAAGATCAAATTGCCAACATCCGTTTGATCATAGAAAAAGTAAGAGAATTCCAGAAAAACATCTACTAGTGATTCAGTGACTATGCTAAAGCCTTTCACTCTATGGATCACAACAAACTGTGGAAAATTGTTGAAGAGATGGGAATACCAGACCATCTTATCTGCTTCCTGAGAAACAGGTCAAGAAGCAATAGTTAGAACGGGATATGGAACAACAGACTGGTTCCCAATTGGGAAAGGAGTATGTCAGGCTATATGTTGTCACCATGCTTACTTAACTTACATGCAGAGTACATGATGTGAAATGCTGGGCTGGATGAAGCTCAAGCGGGAATCAAGATTGCCAGGAGAAATATCTATAACCTCAGATATGCAGATAACACCACCCTAATAGCAGAAAGTGAAGAGAAACTAAAGAGCCTCTTGATGAGGGTGACAGAGGAGAGTAAAAAAGCTGGCTTAAAACTCAACACTCAAAAAACTAAGATCATGGCATCTTATCCTATCACTTCATGGCAAATAGACAGGGAAACAAGGAAACAGTGACAAACTTTATTTTCTTGGGCTCCAACATCACTGTGGACGATGACTGACATGGAATGAAAAAATGCTTGCTCCTTGGAAGGAAAGTATGACAAACCTAGACATCCTATTAAAAAACAGAGACATCGCTTTGCCAGCAAAGGTCCATATAGTCAAAGCTGTTTTTCCAGTAGTTGTGTATGGTTGTGAGAGTTGGGCCATAAAGAAGGCTGAGTGCCAGAGAATCGATGCTTTCAACCTGTGGAGAAGACTCTTGAGAGTCCCTTGGACAAAAAGGAGATCAAACCAGTCAATTAAATCAACACTGAATATTCATTGGAAGGACTGATGCTGAAGCTCCAATACTTTGGCCACCTGATGTGATGATCTGACTCATGGAAAAGACCCTGATGCTGGAAAAGATTGAGGGCAGGAGGAAAGGGGGTGACTGAAGATGAGATGGTTGGATGGCATCATCAACGCAGTGCACATGAGCTTGGGCAAACTCTGGCAGATAGTGAAGGACAGGAGAGCCTGGTGTGCTGCAGCCCAAGGGGTCACGAAGAGTGGACATGACTGAGCGACTGAACACAACAGAAGTTACTGATGTATATTTAAAATTTTCTTTTCTTTTAATCTAGCATGAACTCATGGATTTCTTGTGGTAGTAAGAGTAAGAATCCTAAGTGTGCCACCTCCTATTCCCCATACCTGTGGAAAGGCTTTTATGTGACTAAAGCATCTCTGTAGGTATGATCACGGTTATAAACCTGGAGATGGGAAGAGAAGCTTGTGTTATCCAGATGAGCCCCATTTCATCACACAGTCCCTTAAAAGCAGAAAGCCTTTTAGAATGAAGTTTAGAAAGATGCAGCATGGAAGAACTCTACCCGCCATTGCTGGATTTGAAGATGGTGGGAGGAGGCTACAAGCCAAGGGAATGGCTGCCTTTAAAAGCTGGGAACAGCCTTAAGCTGACAGCAAAGAATAGGGACGTCACTCGTGTAACCTTCAAGAATGGAATTCTTCCAACAACCTGAATAAGAAAAAGCGCAAATTCTCCCCTAGAACCTGTAGAAAAGAGTGTAGCCCTGCTAATCGTATGGTTTCAACTCAGTGAGACCGTGTTGGACTTCTGACCTACAGAAGCTGTAAGATAATAAAATTTTGTTGTTTTAAAGCATTAAGTTTATGATGATTTGTGACGGCAGTAATGGGAAACTAATACACTTGTGTACTTAATGTCAGAGCTGAGGGAAGCATCAAATGGTGCCAAGAAAAGATTTAACAGATATTTTGACAGATGTGCAGTAAACCAAATTAGAAAATACCAAAACCAAAGATAAAAGTAGAGGACTCCAGCATTTTATGATCTTGGAAAAGTGGGAACCAAGAGGCTAATACTGTGTTTTATTCTACAGGCTTCTAAAGGAAGTGAAGAGGGCATGGGGACTATTGTGGGTGGTGGAAGAGTGTCATAGGTATTAGAAGAAATGCTTTTGTGCCTTTCTGTGTCATTCATTCATTCATCCATTCATTCAATAAATACTTGCCCTGCACCTCCCAGTCTACTAGGGAGGGAGAGGTGTCAATCTATAAACAGTTGCGGTGTGGAAATAGCTAAGTGTTTACAGGGCAATTGCTGATGACAGCTCTATTCAAAAGTGTCTGCTGGGAGTTGAGCCTTACTGGCCTGGGATGATAATGTGCAGAGTTAAATGTTAAGAAACTTTATAGTAAATCAAAAGTAATTTTATAGCTGTTGAATATAATAATAAAATAACCTTGTTTTGATATTTAATTGTTGTAGTCATTTGTTTTTTCTATACTTTATAAAAGCACTCACTGCAGTGGATTGGGGAAAAACAACCAGAGTTTGAAAAGTACTGGTCTACAATTTAAAAGTGAAAGTCATTCAGTCGTGTCCAACTCTTTGTGACCCCATGGACTGTACACTCCATGGAATTCTCCAGGCCAGAATACAGGAGTAGGTAGCCTTTCCCTTCTCCAGGACTTTCCTTTCTCCAGGACTCCAGGCTTTCCCTTGGACTGCAAAGAGATCAAACCAGTCAGTCCTAAAGGAAATCTGTCCTGAATATTCATTGGAAGGACTGATGCTGAAGCTGAAGCTCCAATATGTTGGCCACCTGATGGGAAGAACTGACTCATTGAAAAAGACCCTGATGCTAGGAAAGACTGAAGGCAGGAGGAGAAGGGGGACGACATAGGATGAGATGGTTGGATGGCATCACAGACTCGATGGACATGAGTTTGAGCAAGCTCAGGGAGTTGGAGATGGACAGGGAAGCTTGGTGTGCTGCAGTTCATGGGGTTACAAAGAGTCGGAGGACACAACTGAGTGATTGAACTGAGCATTTAAAAGAGATAGCAAGACTAGGCTTGGTGAACATAGAGGGAAGAAGGGGGAATTTGAGGGTGTCCTGTCTCAGTTTTTTCTTTGGCTTGAGTTTTTTGTATTTTCAAGAAGCCACATTATGGACAATACAAGGAATAACTGCAGAAGCCAGCATCCTTCCTGTTTGCTTGTAAGTCCCTCTCTACCATTTCTCCTGTTGGCCTCGTTCTTTTGAGAACCTTTCACATATTAAAATTTTATGCAACTATTCATCCCATCAATAAAAAATTGTGAAGTAATTTCTGTTTAAGTTACAACCACACAGTAGCTGAGCAAGTTTTCCTCTTCACACTTCGTACTAGGAGCTTGTGCTAATTTTCTTGGCATTTTCACAGCTCTGGCTTCAGCATAACTTCTCTCCTCCACACTAAGCTGTTCTCTGATAAGGTGCAGCTGGGGAAATCCATTGCTCTCTGGACCAGTCAGGTTTTCACATCAGTTAAGTTAATTGACAGAAGGCTTAACATATTTCTTAATTATGGCTGCAAAGTCATTACTGGAAGAATCCCCCAAATCATAGAAAAACAGTATTTTCTGATTCATTGGTTATGAAAATGCCACAGTGAAAACACAACACACAACCTGATGGGATTTTTAGAAGTGAGAGAGTCCTGATAGAGGTCATGAACAGGTAATGAGTCCCCTCAGTTCTAATCTTACACAGCATCTCTCCACTTTGGGTATCTTTGTCCTACAAATCTTACAACCATTATTTTAAAATATAGAATGTTGTCTTGGATTATTTTGGAAATTTAATGTTATTATAAATAGATAAAACATACTATTCATAGAGAGAAATAGCCCTTGAGTTTTGGCTTGCTAAAAATGCCTATTAGGCTTAATGCATGTAAGATAACATTTGTGGCTAATAATACTTCAATTAGTCTTTGTTTTTTTGGATATCACACAGTAATATGTCATAGATTCACAAAATTATAGAAGTGAATGTGTCCTTAGGAGGCGATCTAGTTCAATTTTTTCATTTTATGGATAAGAAAGCTGAGACTCAGTGAGATTAAGTGACTTCCCCTGGGTCACTTAGCTTATTAATGGTAGAAGCAAGTCTAGATGTTTCCCTAGTTCTTGACCTGAAAATTTTCTTTGTATGATTATAAAAGTAATAAATACTTATTGTAGAAAACTTAGGGCATTCAGGAGGTATAAAAACAAATTAAAATTCCGTGTAATTCCACAGTTCAGAGATTTGCATCCGTAATAATTTCTTACTGTGTACAGATGTAAATTTTTTCTGTGAAATTGGGATTTAATTGCATAGTTTGGTATCCCCCTCTTTTCATTCATCAAACTTTTTTCACTGTCGTTAAAAATATTCTCTAGGCTATGTTTTTAATAACCAAATAATATTCATTGTCAGCATAGCCCAACAAGTATAAATATCGTTGGTCATTGTTGAATGGGAAGAATTTTAACTCTATGTAGTTTTTAAAAATTAGCCTTATTTCTTTGCTTTGTCCATTTTTTCCCCATTTTTGATCATATCATTATTCCTCAGTGATTTTTAAATGTTCTTTACCTATTAAGGACACTGATTCTCTTTCCTCCTACTTTCATAAATGCAGTATTAAACCATTTTAATTTTTATTATGATTCAAGGTTATAATTTTGAATTTCAGCTCTTACCATGGGTGTATTACGGGTTAAGTAATTTGGGAAGGTCACACAGCTGTGAGAGACAGACCTGCCATTATAAAGCTAATGTGTCTTACAAAAACTTAGCTCTTTCCCAATACACCACACTGCTTTTCTGTACAGTTGAGACCTAAAAAGCAGGGGTTATACCCAAACTGTACAGTTAATGAAAGAATTACAATTGGTAAACCAGTCTGTCAAGAAGTTACTAGCAAGCAAATTAATATCCTATATCTTTTGCTTTTCATTTTGATTCTCTTTGATACTTGGAACTGAAAACATACTCATGCTATTTAGTCTTAAGTTTGACATTTGACTAATGACTCTTCTTTCCCATTTAGGCCATAGAATGTCTCAAGATTAATGAACAACTTCATAACCTATTTATTATTATTATTTTTATAACCAAGCAGTCTTATAGAAAGAGAATTTTTATATGGATCTGTGCATTAATGATTTGTCTGATATTTTGAATAGAGCAATATCTAGGTAAAGAATATACAGAAATATAATTGAGAAATAACAAATCATTCATATCCTTTTTGGAGACTTGAGTGTTTCTCTTATTTCAGTATCTACGATTGTTTTAAATTTGATGTTTATCACAGATCTCAGTAGACAGTTTTTAAAATAATATTTAAAAGAACATGTGAAATAGCTGAAATTTGTAATGTTAGTATTTTATTCCGTAATATTTTTTGTTTTGAAAAATAAAGACAAACTGAAAAGTACTGCAGATTCATGGTTCAAAATATAAGGAGATTTTAGGGAAATTCTGATACCCATAAAATTTCCACTAATAGGGAATATTCTACATGTCAGATTCACCTTTAAATTGAAGTCTCAGAAATTTTGTCACATTAAATGTTAAAATCCCACCAGGTGGTGGACAAATCGCATGCCTCTAATTGTTTGTACATCTACTTTGATATATTCATAGTTTAAGCCTTTTTGTAAAATCATCTTTAACTTTAGGTGTGTGAGAATATTTACATATTCTGTCATTCACTTTTCCATTTTGATCTAGTTTCGATTAAGTTCCTTCCTTTGGGAACTGGCCATATCTTTTGCAGTAATTGAACATTTTACAGTGTCCTGCATTAGATTAATTTATCTTCTCCACTACAGTAATAGGTGTCTGAAGAAAACTAATTGGGAAAAATATCAGAAGAGAACCCAAAGCTCTCGTAGCAATTGGCATTCAAGCCAGGCATGTTATGGGCTGAGAGAATCTTTGTTAATTGTGGGAGACAATTTGCCCTTTACTGGAAAATGGAGTTAACATGTAGCCAAGGATGGCATCTCCCCTCCCCTGTTTGAACTTCACCATCTTAAGGACACTTCTTGGAAAACATTTGAGTTTTATACTTCTAAGTGGGCAGCATCTATCTCTTTAGTGGTGATAGGAAAGTGCTGATAGATATGTTGGAAAGTAGCTCTGCTAAAATCGGTGTATTCTCTGATCATGACCATTGTTAATTTAGTAGAAAGGATATGCATCATCGTTTAATCAATTGATGGGCCCTCTTTGTGACCCCAGATGCATAAAATGGAAGAGATGTTACACTATTTGGTTTCAAAATGGTTGGGATTTAATTTTTAAATTATAAGGTTTCTGGAAACATCAGATGGTCACATGGGTATAAAGTAAGGCCTCTCCCTACCCCCCCTAAATTGGTGAGAAACCAGAAAAAATTATAAATAGATGCAGACCTACTAATTTCTAATTTTTAAAAACAGAGTAGCAGAGGAAATTTGGGAGTTCAAAAGTTCAAACAAAATTATTTGAATAAAGTATGATGGAGGCAGTAGTACAGTATGGATAGCCAGAAAAGATATGCAGTCACTATCCTAAGTGACTCAAACGGTCTTTTTGTAACCCAGACCCTCCCCCTCCCCACCAAGTTAATAATAATAAAAGCCCAGAGAGGAAGGATATGTCTGTGTCTCCCCAGCACAGAAGTACATGAACCAGGAAACTGTGTGTGCAATGGAACCAAAAACACTATTCTGGCTTATTCCTATGGTAGCATGGGATGTATCTGGCTACCCTGTTTCAATTCCATCAGCCATTAATCAAAATATTCACTGTGCTTTATTTCCAAGCTCATTCTCAAAAAATAAAAAATAAAAAAGAAAAACAATTTTTTTTCTTACTATAACTTGCTTTTTAATGTAATTTTTCTAATAAAACCAAATTATAAAAATTATCTGCTGGGCAGTTTTATTTTTCACTGTAGTCTCTGCCAGTGAATTCAGCGAGTCTCCTGACCCTGATTTCCTCTGGCAAACTTAAATGTCTGGGAACCATAAACTAAATAGTGGATCATTGAATAGTGGATCATCTAAATAGTGGATCATTGAATCTAACAAAAATCTTCTGGGGCAGGTGCTATTTGCTTTTACAGACCAGGGTGTTGAGGTATGGAGAGGTTAGGTAATTTACCAAGGTCACAAGGCTAGTAAGAAGCAGATTTGTCCCAGCAGATCTGATGCCAAAGACTGTACTTTGAATCTGTATGAAACCCTGCACCCATGATACCACAGTGTCTGTTTATGGGTGGCCTACAATGTGCCGTGCGTCATGCCTGAAGCCGAGCAGGAAGCAGTGGACAAGATTCACAAGGTCTCCCCTCTTACAGGCTCAGGCTAACACTTCTGAATTCTGAAGGAATTAATTTTTGAACAAATACTAATTATAATATTTTGATCATGGTATAAAATCCACGTTGTCTTCCTGCCCCTGCAAAGCCATGTGCTTTTAGGGAGCAGAGCCCCAGGCGCACACAGGCCCATGGCTACAGTGCTGTTCTGAGTGAGGCTACGAAGGAGGGGGTGAAATCTCACACGCCCGGCATCTGCATTTGCTGGGGAGGGGAGGATACCATGCGTTTGTGATAGAGGAACTCAGATCAAGGCAACCTGCCTAGATACGATCAGAGAGAGGCACATGGGATCCCCAAGGGGTATTGCTTGCTGCATCTTGTAGCGTGGCTGTGGTCTGGGATACGAACAGCGAGGAGTCCATGAGAGCAACATCTCAGCTTGGACATTGATTGCGTTGAACCCTAGGTATTCTTTTCTTGTTGTTGGCTTGCCAATAACGCAAGTCAATGAATCTCCCTAGGCCTCTACTCTTCTCTGATAAAGTTAAACTTGTACCATTTACTTACTAACTGACTCAACTTGTTTATTATAAAGCATTTCTTTTTATGATTTGTATTCTAAGGAGGATCAAAGAGGCTTACATGCTAAAATGCATGTGAATTAGGACAATAAAAAAGACCAGAAGGCATATAAATAGATAGGCTGTGATGGATTAGTAAAATCAATTATAAAGCAGTTTGCCTTCACAAATTGCAAGATGAGGGTACAATACACGATCATAATCACAATAAATGATAATAGCCGTCTTCAGCTGCTTTTGCCCTGTGGTTCAGGGCAAGTTCAGCTCCTCATTTTCTATTCTCACCTGACTTACTGTATCTAGTCAGAGATAAGCACACACTGTTTCTGTCTGAGGGGCCTTACATTTCCATAGCGGATTAGTCAGAGCCTGTGTAGTGTAGTATTTGTGATTCACACTGGTATTATTTTCAGCATTCATTTTCAATACTTAAAAATCCTCAGTTGTTGTTCCTGTAAAATCAGGGGACAAATTCTACTTTCATCTTAAATGAATTTTAATGGAAAAATTGAGTCATTATTTTTTAAAAATTATTTATTTATTTTAATTGAAGGCTAGTTACTTTACAATACTGTGGTGGTTTTGGCATACATTGACATGAATCAGCCATGGGTGCACATGTGTCCCCCCATCCTGAACCTCACTCCCATCTCCCTCCCCACCCCATCCCTCTATTGTCGCAGAGCACCAGCTTTGAATGCCCTGCTTCATGCATCGAACTTGCACTGGTTATCTATTTTACATATGGTAATATACATGTTTCAATGCTCCTCTCTCATATTGTCCCACCCTTGGCCTCTCACACATAGTCCAAAAGTCTGTTCTTTACATCTGTGTCTTTTTTGCTGTCTTGCATATAGGGTCTACTGTCTTTCTAAATTCCATATATATGCATTAATATACTGCATTGGTGTTTTTCTTTCTGACTTACTTCACTCTGTATAATAGGCTCCAGTTTCGTCCACCTCATTAGAACTGACTCAAATGCATTCTTTTTTTATAGCTGAGTATGTAATATTCTATCTTTTGGATCTAGGTAATATCTAAGTCTCCTTCATGGATCGCAAAGGTCCATATAGTCAAAGCTATGGTTTTTCCAGTAGTCATGTACAGTTGTGAGAGTTGGACCATAAAGAAGGTTGAGTACGGAAGAATTGATGCTTTTGAACTGTGATGTTGGAAAGACTCTTGAGAATCCCTTGGACTGCAAGAGGATCAAACCAGTCAATCCAAAAGGAAATCAACCCTGAGTATTAATTGGAAGGACTGATGCTGAAGCTGAAACTCTAATACTTTGTCCACCTGATGCGAAGAACCAACTCATTGGGAAAGACCCTGATGGTGGGAAAGATTGAAGACAAAAAGAGAAGGGGGTGGCAGAAGGTGAGATTGTTAGGTAGTATCACCGACTCAGTGGACATGAAATTGGGCAAACTCTGGGACAGTGGAGGACAGAGGAGCCCGATGTCCTATAGTCCACGGGGTCACAAAGAATTAGACATAGTGACTGAATAACAACAAAAAATATCTAAATACTGATGTATCCGAAATTTTATTTCCAGTATTGACCTCTTTACTGAGCTCAGGTTGCTACATCTACCCACCAGGTCAGTATCTTGGCTTGCTTGTACAATAGACACTTCAGTTTATGTTCAGTCCAGAATTATTCTCTTCTTCTGACACTATTCCTTCACATTTTCCCCATCTGAATATACAGCATCACTATTCAAATGTCATCCATTTAGGAGTTATCCGTGATTTTTCTTCTTCTCATGTGTACATTTTGGGCAGACCCCAAAACATAGCCATAATCTGAAAAAAATTCCTACCTCCTCTAGTCTAAGCCACCAACTTTTCTCATCTAACTTATTTTGGTTGCCTCCAAACTCATCTCTCTATGGAATTTCACTCTTCCCACAGTGAATTCTTTGTACTGGAGTTCAAAATCTTTAAAACTATAATTAGATCTTTAAAAACATAATGAGATCAAATCCAAAGTCTTTTGCACAGCTTTTACATCTCACTTGATCTGGCTCCTTCTCCAGGTTACTCTTCTGTGATCTTCCTTTTCACTCATACCTCTTCAGAGACACTGGCTCGCTCTCTGGCAGTTTCTTGAGAAGGCAAACTCATTGTCATCTTTGAACTCTACTCTTGCTACCCTCTTACCTTGGAATTTTCCTCCTGTAGATATTGACATGGCTTATTTCCACTTTACCCAGGTTCTTACTCAGATGTCATCAGAGATGCCTTCCAGATCTACCCCTCCCACCATTCGCCTCATTTCCTGTACCTTGCTCTATTTTCCTTCATAACACCTGTTGCTGCCTGCCATTATATGATGTGTATATTTATGTTATCTCCTACATTGGAATGTGAACCCCAGAGGGTAGGGTCGTTGTCTGTCTTGTTTTCTAAAGTATTCTTTGGGATTAGCAATTGGTCCTTAGTAAGTATTCAGCAAATTTTTGTTGAAATAAAAAATACATGCATAAATTCTCTGTGTATAGATTATGTGGGCTATGAATTAATCAAGCCAACCTCCCCTACTCGCTCCCCAGGTACTCTTCCTTCCCTAGTTATTATACTTAAAATCCACATTTTGGTCAATATACTGAGATTATGCGAAGAGAGAAAGATAGGTAACCAACCTTTGGTTGTTTTGGGTGAGAACCGTCGAGGGAAGTCTACAGGAAATGCGACTGACAGATATCTGAGCATAATGGAAGTACCGGTTGTTAACTAGGTTCCTCTCTAGGTCCCTTTGTCTCTGACGAAACACAGCTGGAGGAGCTCCTCCAAGACCACAGAACACTTACACCTTCCCCATGCTTTGCTTGCCACCTGGAGCCACCTACCGCCTGTCCCCTTTCTTCTGCCAGAACACACTAATTGTGAGGGGCTAAACATCACAAGGCCTCTTTAGGAGACCTAACCATCTCATAGACAGGCAGCAGGAACACAGGCTCTTCTCACGATTCAAAAAGAATCATGAAGCATTTTGTTTTTCTGCTGACTACAGGTTGCTTGTAATACTAACTCTGATCCTGTTTGCCATATATTTAAAAAGATCATAAGCCCAAACCATCTTCAAGATGTAAATGGTACATCTTCACTTCTTTTCATGAACATTGTCAATTAAGACTTCATGCCTTCCACTTCCCCCTGACACCCCCAGAGATTTGTCCTGATGACCATGGATTGTCTAGCTCTGAGCTGGCCCCAATAATTGCCAGCAATGTCTCTCAATTAAACAGTGTAGAAGGGCCTTTGTCCACAGTGCTGTATAAGCCACCACTGTTTAATTCACTTAACAGTTATTTGTGAAGGATGACACATACAGACACACACACAGGGAAGGTAACAGATTCTCCAAGATTAAATTTAGCTTCTGCTGACCTTGGCTGCCATTAGCTCAAGAATTGAAATCTGAACAGGTGATGCTAATTCTTTACAAATTTCTCAGTAATTATTTTTGGTAGTCATAGGCATTATGTAGAAATAAAAATTTAAGATAAGTATTAGATAAACTGATAGATGGACTGGAGTTAATGAACATAGCTTCGAGTTAAAACTCATTGGGAATCATTGTGAAAAACTCCATTAAAAATAAACAAAGAAATATAATAATCACTAATGTGTGTAATACATTGCAAGTTACAAATCATTTTCTCATACAACTTATCTCTTATAACAATGCTATAACAGATATTGTGCTCCATTTTGTTATGAAGAAAATGAGATTGAAAGCAATTAAGTGATTTTCCTAAAATGACTCTTAGAATGCCAATCATGGTCTTCTGGTAACTGCTCTTCAAAGATGCACAGTCTAGGTGGAAATAGTACTCCCTGGTGGCTCAGTGGTAAAGAATCTGCCTGCCAATGTAAGAGACTCAGGTTCGATCCCTGGTCCGGGAGGATCCCCTGAAGGAGGGTATGGCAACCCACTCCAGTACTCTTGCATGGGAAATCCCATGGACAGAGGAGCCTGGTGAGCTACAGTCCATAGGGTTGCAAAAGGGTCAGATACAACTTAACAACTAAAAAACAAGGTGAAGATATGTTGCACACATAATAAAAAAATTCATGATTGATAATAACAGTACAATTTTTGCTAAATGGTGTAGCAATAATTTCCATTGTTTTCCCATTTTTAGACCCCAAAAGGTTGCATTTACAAGTTAATATTATGATTTTGCCCTGTGGAATAAATACAGAGAATGCACTTAAAAAAAAAAAACTGTACATTATTGAAGCACTCCTTAGACATTTAAACTTATTTTATTTCAAAGTTTATTTTCATTTTCTTCCTGGTTATATTTTATTACACAAGTGTAAGGACTACATTCATACTGTCTTGAATTATTTAATTAGATTGCTTATGTAACAGCTTTTAAAATGGCCGGCTTTTTGCCAAGTATAGTAAAAACAGTTAAAAAATTGTTGCGCTTGCTGTTTATTAATGTCATAGCCAATATTATTACTTCTTTTTTAGCATTCAGGGTTTGATGCTAATTGATGTAATGTCAATATCAAATAGGGTACAGATGGAGAAAACGTGTAACCGAGATTATTGTTCTACAGAATCCAAGCTCAGGATTAGACCACATGTGTTAACATTCATTAGACCTCATAGACCATTTGAACCTTAAATCACATTTTATTTTACTGTTACTCCTTCCCTTGAAGTATTTATGTCCTCATATATTTCCATTACCCTGCACTTCCTCTATGTTTGTGCATATTGTTACTTATTATCTTATCATAAGGCTGGTGGGATTTGATCTGTGGAATGGCTTCTTAACGCAATTAAATATATCTGACAAACTGTATGAAGTTCTAAATTCCAAGGGTTTATTTTTAACCATGACAAGATGACATATTATAATCGCTTCCTAGCTAACTCAGATGGGAAGATAGTATCTGACAGAGAAGCTATCACTGGCTGATGTGTGTGGATAACTGTAACTGAGAATGCATCATGCTGTTAAGCTCAAACAATTGGTTTGCTGCTGTTATAACTGTAGGTTATAGGTGAAAATAAGAATTCTTTTCTCAGGAGGGCTCCTCTTACCTGCTCTTTCTTATACATTTTCACACAGCTCTAACAATTTTGGAATTTTTGAGCAAAGATAGCTGTGAATGTATTGGTATACAGTTTTGGCTACTTCTTACCAAGGTTAATGATGTGTTTGGTTAACTTCCACCGAGACTGGAAGGTAGCAATTTCTCAGGACTCAGAAATTAGAAGGACGTGTTATAGAGTCCTTTTATTATTGAGTGTTTTATAATTCTACTTTTTTTTCAAAACATTTTGATTTTTTTTTTTTTAGTGCTTCACTATACTAGTTTTCAAAGTACATTTAAGCCTAATAGGAGAAAAATACTAAACAGCTCCATTGTCGATGGAAAAATCATGCTGGACTGTGGTCTCCAGGCCCTTATTCGTGTAACTAACCCCTCCCCACCACCTTGATGTATACTTCCTGTTCTTTGGGAGTCCATCAGGTCCTTCTCAGTATCGCCTCATCTGATTCCCCCCTTCAATGAACCCCTGTAATTTTCTCTAACAAGCATTTGGCATGCAATTATCTCCTGCCTTCCAGGGTTACTTAGCTGCTCATGCCTAGATTATGCTTTTGAAGATCATGAACCCTTTTTATGTTTTTCATGTTCTTATGCCGGCCCTTAGCATAATGCTTAGTAATTGCTCGGTTACCACTTGCTGAGTAAATGAAATTATAATGTTTGCTGTTTCTTATGTTTAAGATAAGTAATAATGGAAAGGAAAAAAAGTATCTCATAATTCCAAAGAAAATGGGCTTATAATTCAGATAAGAAAATCAAGCAGGGACAGAGTTCCCTGAAGGTCAGCATTTGGCAAAAGGAAAGAGAAATGGGGGTCAGTATGTTAGGAACTCTTTGTGATCTTGAGCATCTTTGTCTGAGATTCAGCAATTCAGATACAGATTCCAGGGGATTTGTGCCTCTGGAAAATTCAGGAGGTTTATTTAGGTTCCTTTCAGCTCTGTCTATGAATCAGTGCGTATTTTAATAGAAATGTCATACTGTGTATCTCTTCTATGCCATGGACTGTGGCAGAGACTTTCACAGACATTATCTCAAGGTCAATAAAAATCAGAAGAAAGGTAACAGAGTTGAAAGGAGTTGAAATTCCTGAAAACATGGAATTATTCAGGCAAACTCAGTCCTGGTCTCAGAGATTCCCATGTGAAAATGGATAGGAAACAGCTAAAGAGCAATACCCCAGATGACAGGACTACTTGGGGAGGGAGAGGGGATGTGCAGTAGGGTGAGATAGGAGGCATCATTCATCAGTCAATGACTTATGCACATTAGTCTGTGTTTAGCTTCTGGGTGTTTGGTTGCTAATTAGTGTCTGACTCGGCAACCTGATGGACTGCAACACACCAGGCTTCCCTATCCTTCATTATCTCTTGGAGTTTGCTCAAACTCATGTCCACTGAGTTGGTGATGCCATCCAATCACTTCGACCTATGTCACCTGCTTCTCCTTTTGCCTTGTATCTTTCCCAGCATCAAGGTCTTTTCCATTGAGTCGGCTCTTCACATCAGGTGGCCAAGGTATTGAAGCTTCAGCTTCAGCATCGGTCCTTCCAATGAATATTTAAGATTGATTTCCTTTAGGATTGACTGGTTTGGTCTCCTTACTGTCCAAAGACCTATCAAGAGTCTTCTCCAGCACCACAATTCAAAAGCATCAGTTCTCTTGCACTCAGCCTTCTTTATGCTCCACCTCGCATATGCATACTTGACAACTGGAAAAACTATAGCTTTGATCATATAGACCTTTGTCAGCAAAGTAATATCTCTGCTTTTTAATACACTGTCTAGGTTTGTCATAGCTTTTGTTCCAAGGAGCAAATGTCTTTTATTTCATGACTGCAGTCACCATCCCCAGTGATTTTGGAGCCCAAGAAAATAAAATCTGCCACTTCCACTTTTTTCCCATCTGTTTGCCATGAAGTGATTGGGAATGGATGCCATGATCTTAGTTTTTTTTAATGCTAAGTTTTAAGCCAGATTTTTAACTCCCCTCTTTCACCCTCGTCAAGAGGCTTTTAGTTCCTCTTTGCTTTCTGCCATTAAAATGGTATCATTTGCATATCTGAGGTTTTTGATATTTCTCCTGGCAATCTTTATTCCAGCTTGTGATTCATCCAGCATTTAGCATCAGGTACTCTGCATATAAGTTAAATAAGCAGGGTGACATACAGCCTTGTTGTATTCCTTTACTAATTTTGAACCAGTCCATTGTTCCATATCCAGTTCTAACTGTTGCTTCTTGACCTGCATATAGGTTTCTCATGAGGCAGGTAAGGTGGTCTGGTATTCCCATCTCTTTCAGAATTTTCCGCAATTTCTTCTGATCCACACAGTCAAAGACATTGGCATAGTCAATGAAACAAAAGTAGATGCTTTTTCTGGAATTCCCTTGCTTTTTCTACGATCAAATAGATGTTGGCAATTTTATCTCTGGTTTCTATGCCCTTTCTAAATCCAGCTTGTACATCTGGCAGTTCTTGCTTCATGTACCATTGAAGCCTAGCTTGAAGGATTTAGAGCATTACCTTGTTAGCATGTGCAGTGAGCACAGTTGTATGGCAATTTGAACATTCTTTGCATTGCCTTTATTGGGACTGGAATGAAAATCGACTTTTTCCAGTCCTGTAGCCATTGCTGAGTTTTCCAAATTTGCAGACATATTGAATAGGGCACTTTAACAGCATCATCTTTTAGAATTTTAAATTGCTCAGCTGGAATTCCATCACTTCGACTAGCTTTGTTCATAGAAATGCTTTCTAAGTCCCACTTGACTTCATACTCCAGGGTGTTTGGTTCTAGGTGAGTGACCACACCATTGTGGTTATCCAGGTCATTAAGATCTTTTTTTTGGTACAGTTCTTCTGTGTATTCTTGCCACCTCTTCTTATTCTCTTTGCTTCTCTTAGGTCCTTGCCATTTCTGTCCTTTATTGTGCCCATCTTTGCATGAAATGTTACCTTGGTATCTCCAATTTTCTTGAAGATATCCCTGGTCTTTCCCATTCTATTTTTTCCCTCTATTTCTTTACATTGTTTGCTTAAGAAAGCTTTCTTATCTCTCCTTGCTGTTCTCTGGAAGCCTGCATTCAGTTGGGTGTATCGTTCCCTTTCTCCTTTGCCTTTCACTTCTCTTTCCTCAGCTATTTGTAAGGCCTTCTCAGACAACGATTTTGCCTTCTTGCATTTCTTTTTCTTTGTAATAGTTTTGTTTAGTGTCTCCTGTACAGTGTTATGAACCTCTATCCATAGTTTTTCAGGCACTCCGTCTCCCATATCTAATCCCCTGAATCTATTTGTCACCTCTACTGTATAATCATAAGGGATTTGATTTAGGTAATACTTGAATGGCCTAGTGGTTTCCCCTGCTTTCTTCAATTTAAGTCTGAATTTTTTTTTTTTTAATACCACCCTTTTATTGACATTAACTTCTTCTTCTTCTTTTTTTTTTACTTTACAATGTTGTATTGATTTTGCCGTACATCAACATGAATCTGCCATGGGTGTACACATGTTCCCCATCTGAACCCCCCTCCCACCTTCCTCCCCGTACCATCCCTCTGGGTCATCCCAGTGTACAGCCCCAAGCATTCTGTATCCTGCATCGAACCTGGACTAGCGATTCATTTTGTATAAGATATTATAAATGTTTCAATGCCATTCTCCCAAATCATCCCACCCTTTCCCTCTCCCACAGAGTCCAAAAGACTGTTCTATACATCTGTGTCTCTTTTGCTGTCTTGCATACAGGGTTATTGTTACCATCTTTCTAAATTCCATATATATGCATTCAGTTCAGTTGCTCAGTCGTGTCCTACTCTTTGCAACCCCATGAATCGCAGCATGCCAGGCCTCCCTGTCCATCACCAACTCCCGGAGTTCACTCAAACTCACGTCCATCGAGTTGGTGATGCCATCCAGCCATCTCATCCTCTGTCGTCCCCTTCTCCTCTTGCCCCCAATCCCTCCCAGCATCAGAGTCTTTTCCAATGAGTCAACTCTTCGCATGAGGTGGCCAAAGTACTGGAGTTTCAGCTTCAGCATCATTCCTTCCAAAGAAAACCCAGGGCTGATCTCCTCTAGAATGGAATGGTTGGATCTCCTTGCAGTACAAGGGACTCTCAAGAGTCTTCTCCAACACCGCAGTATATATGCATTAGTATCCTGTATAGGTGTTTTTCTTTCTGGCTTACTTCACTCTGTACAATAGGCTCCAGTTTCATCTACCTCATTAGAACTGATTAAAATGTATTCTTTTTAATGGCTGAGTAATACTCCATTGTATATATGTATCACAGCTTTCTTATCCATTCATCTGCTGATGGACATCTAGGTTGCTTCCATGTCCTGGCTATTATAAACAGTGCTGCGATGAACATTGGGGTATATGTGTCTCTTTCAATTGTGGTTTCCTTGGTGTGTATGCCCAGTAGTGGGATTGCTGGGTCATAAGGCAGTTCTGTTTCCAGTTTTTAAAGGAATCTCCACAGTGTTCTACATAGTGGCTGTACTAGTTTGCATTCCCACCAACAGTGTAAGAGGGTTCCCTTTTCTCTACACCCTCTCCAGCATTTATGGATAGCAGCCATTCTGACTGGTGTGAAATGGTACCTCATTGTGGTTTTGATTTGCATTTCTCTGATAATGAATGATGTTGAGCATCTTTTCATGTGTTTGTTAGCCATGTGTATGTCTTCTTTGGAGAAATGTCTGTTTAGTTCTTTGGCTCATTTTTTGATTCGGTTGTCTGTTTTTCTGGAATTGAGCTGCAGAAGTTGCTTGTATATATTTGAGATTAGTTCTTTGTCAGTTGCTTCATTTGCTATTATTTTCTCTCATTCTGAAGGCTGTCTTTTCACCCTGCTTATAGTTTCCTTTGTTGTGCAGAAGCTTTTAAGTTTAATTAGGTCCCATTTGTTTATTTTTGCTTTTATTTCCAATATTCTGGGAGGTGGGTCATAGAGGATCCTTCTGTGATTTATGTCAGAGAGTGTATTGCCTATGTTCTCCTCTAGGAGTTTTATAGTTTCTGGTCTTACATTTAGATCTTTAATTCATTTTGAGTTTATCTTTGTGTATGGTGTTAGAAAGTGTTCTAGGTTCATTCTTTTACAAGTGGTTGACTAGTTTTCCCAGCACCACTTGTTAAAGATTGTCTTTTCTCCATTGTATATTCTTGCCTCCTTTGTCAAAGATAAGGTGTCCATAGGTGCATGGATTTATCTCTGGGCTTTCTATTTTGTTCCATTGATCTATATTTCTGTCTTTGTGCCAGTACCATACTGTCTTGATGACTGTGGCTTTGCAGTAGAGCCTGAAGTCAGGCAGGTTGATTCCTCCAGTTCCATTCTTCTTTATCAAGATTGCTTTGGCTATTCGAGGTTTTTTGTATTTCCATACAAATTGTGAAATTATTTGTTCTGGCTCTGTGAAAAATACCGTTGGTAGCTTCATAGGGATTGCATTGAATCTGTAGATTGCTTTGTGTATATACTCATTTTCACTATATTGATTCTTCTGATCCATGAACATGGTATGTTTCTCCATCTATTAGTGTCCTCTTTGATTTCTTTCACCAGTGTTTTATAGTTTTCTATATATAGGTATTTAGTTTCTTTAGGTGGATATATTCCTAAGTATTTTATTCTTTTTGTTGCAATGGTGAATGTAATGGTTTCCTTAATTTCTCTTTCTATTTTCTCATTATTAGTGTATAGGAATGCAAGGGATTTCTGTGTGTTGATTTTATATCCTGCAACTTTACTATATTCATTGATTAGCTCTAGTAATTTTCTGGTGGAATCTTTAGGGTTTTCTATGTAGAGGATCATGTCATCTGCAAACAGTGAGAGTTTTACTTCTTCTTTTCCAGTTTGGATTCTTTTTATTTCTTTTTCTGCTCTGATTGCTGTGGCCAAAACTTCCAGAACTATGTTGAATAGTAGTGGTGAAAGTGGGCACCCTTATCTTGTTCCTGACTTTAGGGGAAATGCTTTCAATTTTTCAACATTGAGGATAATGTTTGCTGTGGGTTTGTCATATATAGCTTTTATTATGTTGAGGTATGTTCCTTCTATTCCTGCTTTCTGGAGAGTTTTTATCATAAATGGATGTTGAATTTTGTCAAAGGCTTTCTCTGCATCAATTGAGATGATCATATGGCTTTTATTTTTCAATTTGTTAATGTGGTGTATTACATTGATTGATTTGTGGGTATTGAAGAATCCTTGCATCCCTGGGATAAAGCCCACTTGGTCATGGTGTATGATCTTTTTAATGTGTTGTTGGATTCTCGTTGCTAGAATTTTATTAAGGATTTGTGCATCTATGTTCATCAGTGATATTGGCCTGTAGTTTTCTTTTTTTTTGTGGCATCTTTGTCAGTTTTTGGTACTAGGGTGATGGTGGCCTCATATAATGAGTTTGGAATTGCAATAAGTAGCTCATGATATGAGCCACAGTCAGCTCTAGGTATTGTCTTTGTTCACTGTATCTTCTTTTTCTTTGACTGTGAAGAATATAATAAGTCTGATTTCAGTATTGACTGTCTGGTGATGTCCATGTGTAGAGTCATCTCTTGTGTTTTTGGAAGAGGGTGTTTCCTGTGACTAATGTTTACTCTTGGTAAAACTTTGTTATCCTTTGCACGGCTTTATTTTGTACTCTAAGACCAATCTTGCCTGTTACTCCAGGTATCTATTGATTTTCTACTTTTGCATTCCAATCCTCTATGATGAAGAGGACATCTTTTTTGATGTTTGTACTAGAAGGTGTTGTAGGTCATCATAGAGCCATTCAACTTCAGCTTCTTTGGCATTAGTGGTTGGGGCATAGACTTGGATTACTGTGATGCTGAATGGTTTGCTTTGAAAACAAGCCAAGATAATTCTGTGTTTTTCTGAGATTGCACCCAAATACTGCATTTTGGACTCTTTTGTTGACCATGAGGGCTCCTTCATTTCCTCTAAGGGATTCTTGCCCACAGTAGTAGACACAATGGTCATGTGAACTGAACTCACCCATTCCTGTTCATTTTAGTTCACTGATTCCTAAAATGTTGATGTTCACTCTTACATTCTCCTGTTTGACCACGTCCAGTTTACCTTGATTCATGGACTTAACATTCCAGGTTCCTCTGCAGTATTGTTTTTTTACAGCATTTGACTTTATTGTTGTGATCAGATACATCCACAACTGAGCTTTGTTTCTGCTTTGACCCAGCCTCTTCTTTCTTTTTGGAGCTATTTCTTCACTCTTCTCCAGTAGCATATTGGACACCTACTGATTTGGAGGGCTCATCTTCCTATGTTGTATCTTTTTGCCTTCTTATACCGTTCATGGGGTTCTCGAGGTAAGAATACTGCAGTGGTTTGCCATTGCCTTTTCCAGTGGACCACGTATTGTCAGAACTCTCTATGATGACCCATCCGTCTTCAGTGGCCCTGCACAACGTGGCTCATATTTGAGTTACACAAGACTGTGATCCATGTGATCATTTTTCTTAGCTTCCTGGGATTGTGTTTTTTGTTCTGAAATCTGTGGGATTGTAGTTCTTCCTTCTTCTGTCTGCCTTCTAATGGATGAGTTTAAGAGGCTTGTACAAGCTTCCTGATGGGAGGGACTGGATGTGGGAAACCTGGGTCTTGCTTTAGTGGGCAGGGCCATGCTCAGTAAATCTTTAATCCAATTTTCTGCCGATGGGTCAGGCTGTTTGTTGTTTGGCCTAGCATGCCCTATCCTGGAGTCTACAGGCTATGGTAGGCCTGGGACGACCTCAAGAAGGACTTATTTCAATACACACCTCCCAGGATTGCTACTGCCCATGCCCCTGTCCGTGTGGTAGGCCACTGCCAACCCAGGTCTCCACAGAAGAGCCTCAAATACTCACAGGCAGGTCTGGCTCAGTCTCTTGTGGGGTCACTGCTCATTTTACCTGGTTCTTGGTGCACACAAGGTTTTATTGTGCCCTCCAAGAGTCTCTGTTTCCTCTAGTCCTGTGGAATTTCTGTAATCAATCCTGCTGTCCTTCAAAGTCAGATTCCCTGGGGATTCCCAGTCCCTTCACTGGATCCCAAGGTTGGGAAGCCTCATGTGGGGTCTAGAAACTTCTCAATAGTGAGAGAACTTCTTTGGTATTATTTTCTCCAGTTTGTGGGTCAATTTGATTTTAACATGATTACACTCTCCCTACCATCTTTTTGTGGCTTCTTCTTTGTCCTTGGAGGTGGGGTATCTTTCATTAGTGGGTTCCAGCATCCTCCTGTTGATGATTGTTCAGCAGCTAGTTGCGATTTTGGTGTCTCACAGGAGAAGGTAAGTGCATGTCCTTCTACTCCACCATCTTGATTGAGCCTGTTAAGTTTTCTTTAAGATATTTTTTTGCAGGATGTTAAATTTTCTCTTTTCTCTCCTGTTCCCTCTGTTGGAGTCTACAGACTGAGTCAGTAGCTGGTTGCAGTCTCTGGAGAACTTGGTTTAAGTTATCTTGCATTGTTTCCCTACACTTCAGAAGAGTATGTTCATTTGTCTCATAGGTCGTATTCTTCAAATTTTCAAGAACTTGCATTTCTCGAAGGCCACATTTTTCTTCAAATTCTATCAAAAAATAATGAGTTTTGCCGTGGATAACTGGTTTATGATCTAATAGACTTGAATGAATTTCTCCAAGATCCTTGATAATGAGGTGCACTGGTGAGCCTGTGGTTCCCAGCAAGTCCTTCTTCTTGCCACCACTCTTGCCACAGGTGGCCTGGAGTGGGTAGCCATTCCTTTCTTCAGGGGATTTTCCAGACCCAGGGATCAAACTTGTGTCTCCTGCATTGTAGGCAGTTTTATTTATTTATTTATTTATTTATTACCATCTGAGCCACCAGGGAAGCCCTGTATTTAGCTTGGAAACAATTCTGTTCCTGCCAAAAACCATAGGTCAGTTCAGTTCAGTTCAGTTGCTCAGTCGTGTCTGACTCTTTGAGATCCCAGGGACTGCAGCACACCAGGCTTCCCTGTCCATCACCAACTCCCAGAGCTTGTTCAAACTCATGTCCACTGAGTTGGTGATGCCATCCAACTGTCTCATCCTCTGTTGTCCCCTTCTCCTCCTGCCTCCAATCTTTCCCAGCATCAGGGTCTTTTCCAATGAGTCAGTTCTTCGCATCATGTGGCCAAAGTATTAGCACTTCAGCTTCAGCATTAGTCCTTGCTATGAATATTCAGAACTGATTTCCTTTAGGATTGACTGGTTTGATCTCCTTGCAGTCCAAGGGATTCTCAAGAGTCTTCTCCAACACCACAGTTCAAAAGCATCAATTCTTCAGTGCTCAGCTTTCTTTATGGTCCAACTCTCACATCCATACATGACTACTGGAAAAACCATAACTTTAACTATATGGACCTTTGACAGTAAATTAATGTCTCTGCTTTTTAATATGCTATCTAGGTTGGTCATAGTTTTTCTTTCAAGGAGCAAGCGTCTTTTAATCTCATGGCTGCAGTCATCATCTGCAGTGATTCTGAAGCCCAAGGAAAGAAAGTCTGTCACCGTCCATAACAGCACTCCAGTCATTCCATTCACTCTTGCAGGCAGGGCTAGCTTCATGGCCGTGAGATCCATGCTGTCCCATAGGGCCTCATGTTCAGAAGGGCCCAGTACTTGTCCCCATCTTGACATTCTTAATAACTTTAAAATGAGGAACTTTGCATCTCCATTTTGCATGGGTCCTCACAAATGAGGCAGCCAGTCTTCCTTGCAGGTCAGAGTGGGATTGAACAGGGATGAGAGAACAATGAGAGTAGACACAGATTAGCTCTGGAAGTCTGTCTGGACTATAGCAGGTGCCAGGCATTTTGCAGGGTATACTCTGCACAGTCGAGCATCTGCACAAGCCCTGACGGTAGTTAGTGGGAAGAGACAACCAGAGATATTGAAACATAGTTGAGGAAGAACCTGTACTTTATGCCTGCAATTCTGAGCCATGGCAGAAGGCAGGACAGAAAATGCTGGGCAATTAAAACAAAACCCAAGTTTCAAGAAAATAATTATTTTAACACAGATGATGTGTATATACACTGATAATACATGAAAGAATAAGTGAGAACTACAGTGGTTAAAAAAGAGGATTTAGACAAACTGATATACTATATCATCATGATATTTTTCTAATGAGTTAAGGCATATAAGCCACATTAAATAATTGTATAATTATGTATTAGCTCTACTTATATTATTTACATTTATTTTCTCATATACTTATATGTTCAGTATATATATATATATATATATATGTGTGTGTGTGTGTGTGTGTGTGTGTGTGTGTGTGTATATATCCATATATACACATAAAGTAAAGGTAATTGATTCTCTCTGTCTTTTCCTTGCTCCCTCCCTTCCTCATGTCTTAGGGTGAGTCCAGTCATCACATCACTCTAGCTAAGAGCTCTATGATTTTAGGCATGTCACTTGACTTTCCCAGTTATTTCCTCATGTGTATCATGAGAAAATTAAATTAGATATGTTAGGTTTTTATATGTGTAAAGTTTTGTTATTTTTCTCTCAGGAAGAACAGAAAATAGCAATCTTGTTTCTTTCACAATGATAGTATTATTAAAAACAAGAAACTCACTACAGGGAGCATAGAGAGCTGTCAGCTTAAGCCAACCTACCTACCTTTTAGCTGGTAATAAGAGAATATGCACTTGGCTCCTGATCTCATGTTCCTCATGCTGGTCATCTCTCTCTTTCAATTTATGTACAGAGCTCATGGTTGTTGAAAGGTTGTGTATTATAGATGTCTCTTCTGTTTTGACTTTGTTGTCCCACGATCTTTCTTTAATATACTGCCCTACGTACCCTCCACATTCACACCACTGTTATGTTTCTAGCAATGCATATTTTATGCTCTCTGAATACTTTCTGTACAGTACATTTGCACTTTTATAATCTTTTTGTTCACTTTTAATAACCTCTCTGCAGTTCTATCCTGAATTATGCCCTCTAAAATATGTTCCTGTTGTGGTTTTAAGAGTTTTTCTTGGCCTATTACAAAGAAATCTCATGCTTTACTTTCATTTTGCTTATGAATTTAAACTATCTTAATCTTGAATGGGATATTTTTCTCTGAAGAACAGTAAAATGTTTGTGTATTTTTCCTAGAGGGGGGAAACAAATAGAATATGAATCTCCAGAGTCTGCTCTCTTATAAATTGCAATACTACTAAAGAGTGCAGCTTCTATCTGACTTGACTCTTTGTAAAATTTTATTTGCATATATTTCGAAGAGTGCTATATAGCAACTGCATTGATTATATAAAGGGGAAAAGTGTATCTATTCCTCCTTCCTTGAAAATTTAATAACATTATTTCTCTCTCTTTATCTCCCGTGTGTATATACACACATTTATAAACACACATGTATATATACACATATTAAATACATATTTTATATATGTATGTGTACATTGTTAATTTTTATAGAGAACTATTTTTATAGATAGATAACTGAGGGAAGAATTCATACCATATTCTGATTGTTGAATATAGTACTTAGGCCCATAGTAGGGAAAAATAAATGTTTAGTGAATGAATAATGAGTGATTAACTACCTAATCTAATCTTTAAAAAATTACTACGTTATGGCATTTTAGCAATTCTCAAGCTTTTCATTTTGAAATAGTTGTGATATCCTGTAAGGTCATTTAACATTTTGACCCTAATGTCACCCGTCTGATCTCCCACTGACATCCTCATTGATGACAGTCTTAATATGAGAATAAATAACATCTATGAATGTTTACCAAGAACAAGGAAATATGCCAGGGTAGAGGAACAAAGGCCTTTCCTTAGAGTTCCTATAGTTTTGTGTGAGAAAACGGGGAATAAGCAGTGAAGAATAAATAATCAAATTGTCTGTTATATGAACCAAGTGAGTGAATTGGAAAGGAAGTAAGACACATATTCAGAGTAAGAGGTTTGCAGGTGTTGGTGAAGCTTCATAGAAGAAATCCAATACTTTCGGCTAAGGAGTGGGATGCCTTGAGTGAATCTGAAAAAAACAACACTAAGTAAATCTAAACCAAGACTCTGGTATGGAAAGCATCTCAAAACAGGCCATGGCATTTAAATTTTATATGGGCAATGGGAGGACACTAAATTTTTTTGGGTAGGATAGCTGGTAAAATTGCAGTGTTTGCCTTGGAAGGAAAGCTAGATGACAGTAGATGGAGAGAGCTGTAGGGATTTATTGCAATAGTTAAAATAGTAGCATAAAATACACATTACAAAGGATCTGATGAATGGGTGTAGACAATGGAGACCCAGGAATCTGAAGGAATATGAAGATTTCAGAAATGTCACCAAGGTGTATAAACTGAAAGAACTGAGTAAATCTGGTGAAGGAGATTATTTGATTGAATGTTTGATTTTAATAATTGTTACAGGCTAAATTATGTCCCCTCAAAAGATATGTTAAAACCCTAACCCCCAACACCTGTGAATGGGACCTTATTAGGAAATAGGGTTTCTTATGTATAATAAAGTTTAGGTGAGGTCAGTAGGGTGAGTCCTAATCCAATATGATTGGTGTCCTTAAAAGAAAAAGGAAATTTGAACACAGAGATGAGAAGGCCCCACAATAAAGAAGCAGAGATTGGAGTGAAGCAGGTGCAAGCCAAGGGTTACAAAGAATTGAGATTCATCCTTTCCAGGTGGTAAGGAACCCACCTGCCCATGCAGGAGATGTAAGAGACATGGGTTCGATCCCTTGGTTAGGAAGATCTCCTGAAAAAGGAAATGGCAACCCACTCCAGTATTCTTGCCTGGAGAATCCCATGAACAGAGGAGCCTGGCAAGCTAAGGTCCATAGTATCAGAAAGTCGGACACTACTGAAGCTACTTAGCACGCATGCACACAACCAGAAGGAAAGAAGAAGCAAGTGAAGGGTTCTGCCCTTAGGTTTCAGAGGGAGCATGACCCTGCTGACACCTTGATTTCAGATTTTAGCCTCAAAACCTATATTGCTGCTCACTCAGTTGTATCTGACTCTTTGTAACCCTTTGGACTGTAGCCCACCAGGCTCTGCTGTCCATGGGACTTTTCAAGTAAGAAGAAGAAAAAAAAAAAAAAAGAATTATTGGAGCCAGTTCCCACTTGCCCGACCCAGGGATCAAATCCACATCTCCTGTGCCTCCTGAATTGCAGATGAATTCTTTACCCTCATGAGCCATCAGGGAAGCCCCCTCTAGAATTATGGGAGAATACATCTGTGTTGATATTGTTGTTTTAAGCCATCCAGTTTGTGACACTTTGTTATGGCAGCCCTAAGAAATATGAACAGTAATGCTAAGCCTGTGCAGGATATTTATTTGGAAATATTTATCAGGTTATTAAAGACAATAATGAAATTAATAAATGGGTTTAAGGCTAGAAGTTTTTAAGCCAGTTAACTGAGGTTGACATTTTAAAAGCTATATGTATTTAATATATACAACTCAGTAAGTTTGGGAATAAATATACACTTGTAAAACCATCATCACTACCAAGGCCAAAGTTCTGTCTATCTCCTCCCCAAATTTCCTCCTATCCTTATTATTATTATTTATTACTTAATACTTTGGCCACCTGATGTGAAGAGCTGACCCATTTGAAAAGACCCTGATGCTGGGAAAGATTGAGGCAGGGAGGAGAAGGGGATGATAGAGGATGAGATGGTTGGATGGCATCACCGAGTCAATGGACATGGGTTTGGGTGGACTCGGGGAGTTGGTGATGGACAGGGAGGCCTGGCATGCTGCAGTTCATGGGGTCGCAAAGAGTCAGACATGACTGAGTGACTGAACTGAACTAAACTAGTAGTATGTAATAAGTAAGTATGTATATAATAACTAGTAGTATGTTGTGGTAAGAACACAACAAAAGATTTACCATCTTAGAAAATTTTAATTATACTAGTATAGCATTGTAAGCTGTTGGTACTGTATGTATAATAAATCTCCAGAACTATTTATGTTACATAACCAAAACTTTGTACACCGTGACCATCACCTTCCAATTTCCTCCATCCCCCAGCCTCTGGTAAGCACCATTCTACTTTTGTCTTCCCTGAATTTGTCTATTTTAGGCTCCACATGCAAATGAGATCATGGAGTATTTATCTTTCTGGGTGTGGCTTACTTCACTTAATGTAACCCCTCCATTCCATCCATGTTGTCACAAATGGAAGAATTTCCTGCTCTTTAGAGGTTGAATAATATTCCCTTCATTTGTGTGTGTATCACGTTTTCTTTATCCATTTATCTGTCAATGGACGTTTAAGTTGTTTCATACAGTAGCGGTTGTCAATTGTGCTGCAATGAACAATAACGCTGCAGGTTTCTCTTTGAGATCCTAATTTCAGTTTCTTTATACCAAGAAATGGGATTAATAAATCATATGGTAGTTCTATTTTTAAGTTTTTTAAGAAACCTCTATACTGTTGCCATCACGGCTGTACCAGTTTACATTTTCAGTAATAGTGTACAAGGGCTCCCTTTTCTCCACATCCTTGCCAACATTTATCTTTTTCTTTCTAAAATAATAGCCATGCTAACAGGTATGATGTGATTCCTTACTGTGATTTTCATTTACATTTTCCTGATGACTGGTGACATTGAGCAAATATATTTGTTGGTCAACTATATGTCTTCTTTGGAGAAATGCTAGTCAAGTCCTTTGCCTATTTTTAAAAATTGGACCATCATCATTATCATTTGCTATTGAGTTGTATGAGTTCCTTATATTCCTTGAAAATTAATTCTTATCAGATATACGGTTTGTAAATATTTTCTTCCATTCTGTAGGTTGCCTTTTCACTTTGTTGATTGTTTCCTTTGCTGTACGGAAGCTGTTTAGTTTCAAATATGCATGAAGTCTGAGTTTAAGTGAGAGTTGAAACCAGGAGAATGAATGAGTTTCTTAAAGGAGAAAGCTGACACAGAACCACAGTCAAGGCTTTGGTCAGTGGTGTGTGGAAATTCTCCAAGAAAAAAGGCCTAATATTCAGCATTTTCTTATTCTATTGTGTAAATATTCCCATTGTGGCTGATGTTACTGGGTTGCAAAATTCACAAAAATTTAATAGTTGACTCCTTATGAACTGGTATGAGTTATTTTCCAGCATACCACTGCTGTGGTATGTTCATATTTAGGGGACATATGGAAGAAATGGTATCACTGGATGAGATAACAAAGTGGCTAGACAGGCATTAAGACTAGGATGGTGAATTATCATGAAGACAATCATAAGAAATATTTTTAAGAGAATGATTTAGACCTCCTCTCTTTTATTGCTTATTTATATCAAATATCAACAGTACAGCTGTGCTCTTTAGAAAAACTGACCTACTTTTGCTTCTCCAACATGCTATTACTTTTCTTTTTAGTTCTATACCTATTAGTAGTAACAAAACAAAAGGACAGTGGCATTGTTTTTAAATAGCTAAAATTTCTATAGTGATATACATTTTAGTATGTACTAAAATGCTTTACACAAATTATTTTATTATTCATCACAATGACACAATTGTTGACAGATTATAATTATCCTAACTTCATAGCTGAGGATAGTGGGGTACAGAGAGGATAATACTAGGTCCTCCCTGTCAGAACCAAGACTCATGAAAGTCTGTCAGACTCAAATTCAGATGCCTGCAGAAGTGAGAGAGGGAAATACTTGAGTGGACTTGGCCAACTGCAAGTGCCACTCTGTTCTCACAGAATGTTGCTGTGTAGACATAAAAGCTCTGAATCACAGAACATAAGATTTTTCAAAGGAAGCCAGAAATCCAGATTTAAATGTGAATTTTCCATTTTAAAAATGTTGCTTAAATTTTTATTATTTAAATATCTTGTTGGCCAAAAAAATGTGAGTATATGCCATCAGATTAAATTCTGTACTATATTGATTGTTCCAGTCAGCCTTACAAGAACAGTGGAGAAGGCAAGAGGAATAACGGTGGAAGAAACTTCACAGATATTAAATACATCATGTGAAGTATTTTCAAAAGTCTGAAAGAGAATTTCTGTGCAAAATGTATAAAGTGCATCCTATGTGTAAAGTACATTATTATCCTTTCCGTGAATGGTGACATAAGCAGAAATGCTCTTATAGCCTTTATCTACCATTTTTGAATTGATTTCAGTTCTTTTCAGTAAATATTGATGAAAATTACCCACTTAACTCTGTGCTTTGAACTAGGTGGTGTCTATCACTTGCCTGCTACAAATTTTCTTGACAGTCCATCAACTTTCCTCCTTTCTTTCTACTACCTGCTCTTGGAGTGTCAATCAAGGCAGTCAAGGTTGGTTAGAAGGCCTCTTCTGAAAGTTCTTTTTGGATGTAAGCTGTGTTTGTCCTTTTTTTTTTTTTTTTTTTTGGTCTCACCACATGCACAGCATGCGGGATCTTAGTTTCCTAATAGGAGATCGAACCTGTGCTCCCTGAAGTGGAGTTGCAGAGTCCTAACCATTGGACCATCAGGGAATTCCCTGTTCTGGTTTTTAGGATTCCTGTCTTCTGTCAGGGAGAAATGGTGGAAAGCACTGATAAAGTAACCTGAGGTTAGATTATAAAGGCCATACTAAGGAATTTGGGTAGTGAGGAACCATTTAAGGATTTTAAGCAAAGTACACAGCATTGTGAGAGCTATACTTAAGTATATACTTATAGTCTGAGTCACTTTGTATAAAATATAGTGAACAAAGCTAGAGGCAGGGGTACCAGGGATGAGGCTGTGATAGCAGTTCAGAGGGAGATAATAAAACCTAGCAGAGATAACAGCAAATAGGATCAAGAATCAAGAGAGATATATACTTAGAGTGGAACTGACACACCTGTTGGATATGGGAAATGAGGGTTATAGTGTAACACTGCTGTTAGAGACTGTTTGTGTCCCTTGCTCCCTGAATTGGTATGTTGATGCTCTAACCTCCAGTGCTTTTGGGAAGTAATACAGTTAGATGAAGTCACGAGGGTGAGAACCAGGTTTGTTGGGAGAAGTGCCCTTTAAGAAGAGACACCAGAGAGTGGCGCTTTCTGTTGTGCGTGTGCTCTGAGGAGAAGCCGTGGGAGCACACAGCAAGATGGCGGCCATCTGCAAGCCAGGAAGAGCGCTTGCGTCAGAACCTGGCCACGCTGGTACCCTGATCTCAGACTTCCAGCCTCCAGAACTGTGAGAAAGTAAGTGTTGATTCAGCCACCCATTTGATGATATTTTATTATGGCAGCTAGAACAGACTAATACAACCATGTTTTATTGCACAAATCATTCCAACTTTAGCCATTAATGGTTGGCTCTCTTGTTTTTTGTCATACACCTCAACATTGTTGGTTTACATCTATGAACATATCTCCTTATTTTCTGGTATTATAAGTATTCCAGGCTCAATTTGTATATTTCCTGCCTCATTCCTAGAAATGTTCTATTTTTTTCCAGGACCCCTAGTTCTGCTTATTGGAGAATAGATTAGAAGCCAGTATTTGGGCATTAAATATACTCATTTCTAGGGGGTGTCATTGCTTCAGGTCCTCTTAGCTGGCAGCAAGGAAATATATGTGTATGTAGTAACTGTGTATATGTACCTATACATGTATATATGTGTAACTGTATATATATTTGTATATGTGTGCATCTATATTAAGCTAAACATTAATTCATCCTGATGTCTGCAACTCTGTTCTATTAGATCATTCTAGCCTTCTTTCCTCATTAATCTGGAATCTCTCACTACAGCGTTGAGAAATGCAGATGGCTTCCACCATCTACAGCCTTTTACTTAACTGTTCATTTCCAGTATACATGTGTAGCAGTATTAGAATTATGAACCTATGTTCCCATGGGAAGCAGCTTTATCAACTAGAGTACAATGCTTATGTGCAGTTTCTTTTTCTTTCAGTCTTGCAGATTCATTTTCAGAGTTACTCATTTCCAAAGTTACTTAGGTCAGCACCTTCCCCCATCCCCTTCAGTGGAGTTGTTTCATACATTTGTAATGGAGTTCATATCTCTTCTCACAAGCTGCATTCATTTCTGGGATCATGGAGCTTTCAAAATATTTGTTCATACACTGAGGTTTACTCTTTATGCTCTAATGTGGTATGGGTTTCAATAAATGTGTAATTTCATGTATCTGTCATTAATATATCATAAAGGATCGTTTTGGGCTTCCCAGCTGGCACAGTGGTAATCTGCCTGCCAATGCAAGAGATGCAGGAGATGAACATTCAATCCCTGGGTCAGGAAGATTCCCTGGAGGAGGGCATGGCAACTCACTCCAGTATTCTTGTCTGGAAAATTCCATGGACAGAGGAGCCCGGTGGGCTACAGTCCACAGAGTCTCAAAGAGTTGGACACCACCGAGTGACTGAGCATATATATACACAGCTTCAAGTTTTGGTAAAATCAACAGTTTTTTACATTCTTTTTTACACATCAACTAACAAGAGGTGATGGAGTGATTGCTCCAGGAACTACCTTGGATTAAACCGCTCCAAAGATACTATAATATGCAAGAGGCAAGAGTTGGCTATGTTGGAATTTCTTATGGAAATACACTAATAAAAAGGTAAAACAACTAGATGCTGAAGAACTTAAATTCCTGTTGTGCGCACATACTGGTGACTTGCAAGAGTTACCTCTGTTTATGATATAAATAATTCTATGATACACTGTTTTAATCCGCATTAATGATAGAAGTGTTTTTACCTCAATAACTTTTTCTTTAGTCTTAAAATTTAGGATAGTAGACATTTAATATTCTTTTGAATATTTTATATCTATGTATGTGTATATTTTTATGAAAATAATATTCCTTACATAACAATTTTCATTGTTATACAATGTAAACTTCCAAAGAACAGGAAAATTATATAAATAATTCCCTGTATTTAGCTCTACTCATTTAGAAAAGTAAATTAAGTATTAAAGTTGGAAGATCCCCAGATGATCCATTAGAAATTGAAATTGATTTTAACTTATTTTATGGCATTATTTATGGTGCTTTCCTTCTGCTTCAACTCAGTCCCTTATTTGTACCTCATATAGGTGTTCTTTATGAGAAAGGTGTGATTTAAATAATGGCAATTTGCTAATAATGTGTGGATTGCCTGAACCTATTACTGTAACTACTAAGTGTTGTTCTACAACATCCAGAAGTGGTGACAAATAATATGAATTACAGTCTTTAAATAGACGCTGTACATAAAATGGCAATATACATAGAGTAGAAATCAGTAATTAGGGTTTGAAGTAGCTAGCAAAATGCTCACGTCTCATCCAAGGTGAGCCAAATGGTTATTGGGTGCTTACAAGGTTCTTGACAATATGGTCTGCTGCTGCTGCTGCTGCTAAGTTGCTTCAGTCGTGTCCGACTCTGTGCGACCCCATAGACGGCAGCCCACCAGGCTTCCTTGTCCCTGGGATTCTCCAGGCAAGAACACTGGAATGGGCTGCCATTTCCTTCTCCAATGCATGAAAGTGAAAAGTGAAAGTGAAGTCGTTCAGTCCTGTCTGACTCTTAGCGACTCCATGGACTGCAGCCTTCCAGGTGCCTCCGTCCATGGATTTTCCAGGCAAGAGTACTAGAGTGGGGTGCCATTGCCTTCTCCGATGGTCTACTTTGCCGTGACTGTTGTCTGCTCCATATTTCCAAGCCACACACTGAAAACAACCATAAAAGTATAATCTATAGTTTGAGTGTAGAAATGCCTTAAGATCTTTTAAAGGCAGCCAGTTGATAAACTCTTTGTCTGTATTAGAAATTCATGTGAATTGAAAACCACATCCTAACATAGACAGTTCTGACAAAGATCCTGTGAGTCTAAGGAACTCATGATACTTTTACTGGTCATTGAAAGTTTGCTCCTGATTGTATTTTGTGTGTGTGTGTGTGTATGTAAAAATTGCAGGAGCAATAATCAAATACCATTAGTTATCTGGTACTTATCATACAGGGAAAAAAATGTGCATAGATCAATGTACTAAGAAAACCTTTCATGACTAATGAGTAAAAAATGTCATTTTGAAACCTTTCAGCAGTTTTCATAACAGAATGAGCTTGCACTGTATCCTAAGAAATGCACGTAAGTGTCTAAATGTAAGAAATGAAACCACATCAGGACTGAAAGAAAACATGGGTAAATTGTTCTTTAACATAGGTGTAAAGAAAGACTTTCTCTGACTCAAAATTAAAGAATAAAAGGAAGGAATATAAAAAACTGTTAATAACTTGGCTATACAAAGTTAATTTTTCCCATCACCATGAAAAACAGTGAAAATATTCACAATGTACATGACAGACAAAGGGCTAATATTTATAACATAAAAGTGAAGTCGCTCAGTCGTGTCTGACTCTTTGTGACCCATGGGCCATAGCCTACCAGGCTCCTCCGTCCATGGGATTTTCCAGGCAAGAGTACTGGAGTGGGTTGTCATTTCCTTCTCCAGGGGGTCTTCCCGACCCAGGGATTGAACCTGGGTCTCTCTCATTGTAGGCAGACACTTTACCATCTGAGCCACCAGGGGAGTCCCTTATAACATTAAGAATTCCTGAAAATATAGGGCCTACTCTTTATATTGTAAAGAGTTTTTTTTGTTTATATTGTTACCCCAAAGGTAACATCTTGCAAAACTGCAGTAAAATATCACAACCAGGATATTGACATTGATACAATCAACTGATCTGATTCAGATCTGATTCAGATCTCACCAGTTTTACTTGTACTCATTTGTGCCATTTTTTTTTTTAAACAGAGAACTACAGGAAAATGAGATTTTTGAGTCTCAGTCTCCTCATCTATAAAATGGGGAATATAATGCAAACTTTGCTAGGCTCTTGTGGGGATAAAATGAGCTAATCACATAGCATGCTTCCTGCAGTCTTGGTACACAATGACCATTCAACTATCCCCTCTTCCATCCATCTTCATAATGACTCGACCCTCTGTTTTTATTGCCCTCTTAGCCCTGTGCTTAACTCCCTCCTATTTCGTATTTCACCAAACTCTGTCCTGTTCCTCACCTCTCTGCATAAGCCTAAATCTCCAGTCCTTACTCTTCTTTTCTGTGGTGACCAATATGTTTCAATGATCCCTTCCTGTCTGGAACCCCCAGAGCTGAACTAGAAGCCTGTTCACACTCAAAAAGTAAAGAGAGAGCTGGAGAAGGTGGCCCCTCATCATGCTAAAGACATAGCAGAGGAAGATGTGTATCTTTCTTCTCTGTTTTGAAGTTCTATAGAGAAATATGTTGATAAATGTAGGTTAGAGCAATGATACCCTACTATTAGAATGATAATGTATGTGGGATAAGTAGTACACTTTTTAAAGTGCTGCCCGAGATCCATTTATTATATTCATTCTAACAACAATACTAATTTAATACTTCCTGTGTGTTCATTGTATGTGGACTTTATAGACACTGTTCTGTAGATAATGCTCATAGTTATATAGGCATTATCTAGTGTTATATTTATAATGTCATACAGATACAGAGTAAGCAGTGATTCAAGATAGCTTCTTAGAAGAAAGGCAGACAGATGATTAGCAACAGCTGGAATAAAGTGGTAAAAAAAGTTCCTACCCTCATGAAGCTTCTTAGTTTTTACTTGACAAAGTAGTCTAGGGTGTAAACAACTGCTTAAGCTTTCAAAATGTAGACCCCTTGTACCCTTTGGAATACTCCTGCTTTAAAGGAACTGTCATAGCCAGGTTTGGATAAAAATGGAAAATCAACTTGGCATATGATACCCAGGGAGATATAGGAAAACCAAGAAGTCCTTTCTTTAAAAGGAAGCTAGACTAGAACAGGGAACAGAAATATTCTAGGATGGTGAAGCCTAAGTAAGGGAAAGCCCTCAAAGCTTAACATCAGAGGCTCACGTCAGCTTGCCAGTCTCTGAATGGTGACCAAGAGTCGGCTATTTGTGGTAGTTGTGATGCGAGGGCACTCTGGGTAATTCAAAGTGAATTACATAATGACTGAACAGAATGACTCATTCAGAAAAATGCATGTGCCAGAAAGGGGGTCTAAGTCAAAAACTGTAGAGAGAAGAAAGAGAGGAGACTTCAGGCAAATGGTAGCAGAGTTTGTCAGTTGCACCAAAAATGATTCCAGTTTTATAAGAGATCTTCAGCCCTAGAAGAGCATAGTTGTGAAAAGGGAGTAACTCAGCTTGGAACAGGAGGAATTTAGGGAAGATTATCCAGAAGAACAAGAAAGCTTAGCTAAAGCCAGAGTCTGTGGAAGGATTTATGGACCCAAGGGGACTATTTAAACCTAGGAGAAACTAACCCAGCAAACTCGGCTTAATTAATTCATGCATTTAGAGTTTGATTCTTTATTACATGCAACAAACTGTGTTAAACACTGAGAGATATGCATATAAATAAAACATAATCCCTATGCTTATTATATTATTAATGAACTATGCCCTATCTCTGTAACAATGTTGCAATTATTATCTAAATAAAATTGAAATAAAATGAGCAAAGGGAAGAAGCATTGAAGAAAGGCTGGGATACCCAGTAGAAGGAGAAATAACTTGAATTTTACCCTTTTGTGAAGGCACTTAAAAGAGAATATGAACTATATTCTAGTAAAGATATAATCACTTCTAATATCTGTTCTCTGAATGTCTCTGAGAGCAAAGTTTTCCACACCCAATTGGCAATTGCAGTTGTTAAACCATGATGGACAAGTTGTGGTGCCTTCCTGGGTTATGCTTTGGTTTATTTCAGTGGTTACTCCGATCAGAAAATTCTTCATCAATTTCTAAAAGCCACCTAGGGGCTTAGCATTGAAAACCTCTAGAACAGCAGACTGTTTAGCTGGAAATGATATAAAAGGGAACAAAAGGCAGCCAGTCTTTCTGGCTGCCTTGGTGTTGGCTCATTGGATTCCATGGTTCAGCGACTCATATCTGAACAGTATGAAACTTTATCACAAAGAGTTTTATTCTGCTTTAAGCCTGCAGATGAAAAGTAATTTAGTTCATATGCTGCAGTGATGCAAATCAAAACCCATAACATTTTTATTAATTGCTGAAAGCAGACAGGGTTTCAGAAGCACAAAAGTACCAGCAGAGAACTATAGAAACACAATAAATCTGAAGACTAGGTTTGGAAAGATGCCCAGTGTTTTGGAAGTGAAGGGTCTGCTTATACATGATTTCATAAATGTAATTTTGCTGATGCAAAATCAGTACAAGTAGTTTAATTTTAAGAAATTCCTTGGCGTAAACTAAAGCTTCTTAATTCAAATCTGGACAGTAAGCAGCTTTTAACTTATTTTCCCTTACAGTGAAAACTGACTTTATTCCTGTTCAGCCCATGTTCCTACCTGCTGTCATTTTGGACACAGTTTCATTTTAGTCCGTAAGGTCTCTCATAATAAACAAGTACCTTCCCAAACGGCCAAGGTCTAAGGTACTATTACCTCTGCTTGTCGAAAACAAACAGTGCCCAGCACAGTCGTCAGCGGGAAGGACTCAGATAACCATAAAAGAACTGAAATTTCAACCCTGACTTTTGCTGCTCGAAAGAAGGGAAATGGATAAAAATAAAAATCTTTGCAGGTGCAGCAGTAAGTCAGAGATCTTTATATGTGTCACACACACACACACACACATCAGATGACCATAATGAAGGTGCTTATAGTTCTCCATCAGTTCAGTGATGGTACAGTAACATTCAGCGGCACACTGTAAAGTATCACCATGTGGCTCAGGGGCTTCATTGTGTTTGCAGAGTTATTAGTTGTTTCTGTGTCAGCTTACCTTATTCAGACTGCAGGTGAATAGCAAGTATTCTACGCTACACAATATCTGTAGGATGGGCTAGGTGTTTTCTTCCTACACTGAGGTCCTTTTACACCACATCCATCCAAAATAGTGCATGGTCTGCCAAAAGTCCTCAAAGGAATCAGCTGAGGAACTTGTTAATGTTGCTCAGGCCCAGTTTGATTTGATATTTGATTCAGTAATCTGAATGTTTCTACTAATAATATGTGGATGAAGTGATTCTAATGTATGTCATTTGCAAACCACACTTTGAAAGAGTGTCTAAAATTTCAGGTATAAAAATGCTGTTTCACACCTATTAGGATGACTACTATAACACACGGAAGAAAGAAAATAACAGGTATGGATGAGGATGTTGAGGATGTGGAGAAATTGGAATCCTGGTACATTCTCGATGGGAATGTAAAATGGTTTGGAAAACAGAGTGGCGATTACTTAAAAAATTAACAATAGAATTAAGAATATGATCTAGTAATTCCACTTGGGGGTATATATTCACAAGAATTGAAGACAGAATCTTAAAGAGATATCTCTATAGCAGTACTGCTGCTGCTGCTAAGTCGCTTCAGTCGTGTCCGACTCTGTTCGACCCCATAGACGGCAGCCCACCAGGCTCCCCCGTCCCTGAGATTCTCCAGGCAAGAACACTGAGGGACTCTAACTTTCTATAATTCTAAGACATAAGAGAAAGTGGGTAAGAATTATAGTAAAAATCCTCCTACTTAACCGACTGGAACTGTGCTAACATTGAAATACTAAATAGTTTATTATCAATTTCAGATATGCCAAATGTAGAAGGAAGTTCAGTTCATTGTGCTTTCCATGCTTGAAAGTGAAGTTGCTCAGTTGTATCCGACTCTTTGGGACCTCATGGACTGTAGCCTACCAGGCTCCTCCGTCCGTGGGATTTTCTAGGCAAGAATACTGGAGTGGGTTGCCATTTCCTTCTCCAGGGGATCGTCCTGACCCAGGGGTCGAACCCGGGTCTCCCACCTTGCAGGCAGATGCTTTACCCTTTGAGCCACCAGGGAAGCCCCATGCTTACTCCTGTTCATAAAAATTCTTTGATGATATTGATTCTTTGAACAAAATGGCGAATAATATTCCTTAACATAATAATCTTGGCAATTCTACTATATGTGGAGGAGAATGAAGAATAGAAACTTCAGTATTGGGACCTGGATTTAATCTTGTCTCCTCCAGAGTCTAGAAATATTCTCATCCTGAAGCTTGTAGATCCTGCCTTTCTCTCCTCCAAGTGGAGCAGCCTAGCTCTGGGCTGCTCTGGGCTCCAAGGACGTGAGGTCACCTCTTGCTGTGGTGCTTCTCTGCCAACACAAAGCGGGACCAGACATCCAGTTTTGAGTCTGAATGGCCAGCCTCTCAGGTCTTTACTAATGGTGCCTAGAGTACCGTTGGAACACTGGGAAATACATGCTATTTCCACTAAAAATTTCAAAATCTGCTTGACACAGAGCTGAGGAGTGTTTGAAAGGTAGCAATTTAGATATTTTAAGATTCCAAATAAGCCTGTTTTGGCACAGGTTTAAATTATTTAAACCACGCATATATCTTTTTCTCATTATAATTTGTTCCACTTAATTTGCCATAGCTTACAATTAATTGATCTACCTTCCTATATTTAATGGGAAGCAACAACAATGAACTTGTCAGTTGTTGGTCGAGGTGAGAGATCCCAAGTGAGTCCTGTGACTCATCAAGAGGACTAAAATTTCCTGACAGCTGTGTTGGTCTTTGCAAAAAGTCGAAACGTTCCACCCATCTATTACTATAGAAGACTCTGACACATGGTCCTTGTGCTGCTTAATTACACATTTCTTTTCCACTCCAGTTAACATATTTCACTTATTTGTCATTTCTAATATTTTAGCTAAAATTATGCCATTTTCTTCCTTTCAGTTTGACTGATAGCAGGAATTTTGATTGCCAGGAAAAAAATAATTCAGTCCTCTAAAGTAAAAATGAGGATCTAATCAGCAAAAAGCCCTGAAAGAATCTGACATTCTCTTTAGGAGATGATTGGCTGCCCATAGACCAGAGTGTGTGTGGGAAACTTGCTTAAGTCTCTGTTATTTGATTAACTTGTAAAGGCTAAGATCAACTGACAAATTCAATTATACATTCAAATTATATTTCTAAATTGGCTTAATTTTTTAAAGTGATGAATGAACCATAGGGGAAAAATTCCATTACACTGTGAATGAGAAGGAATAAGTCCCAACATTAATAGTATGCCAGTGCACAGGACTTCTCTATTTCTCTTGATTAGCTGGATGGGTTTAATAAGCAGGTCTATAAGTTTATTGGTCAGTTGTGGTGTTTACTTTCTAGGAAGAGAAAGCTCTTTAGGTACAAAAGAGATAAAAAAGTGATGGTGTCCTTGGAAAAGTAACAAAAGTTCTCTTGAGCTGATTTTATCTTAGTAAAGCAGATCATAAATAGAGAAAACTATTTGTCTACAAATTGTCTTGAAAGGTACAGAATTTGCTAATGATTGCCTAGTAGGAGCAATTCAGGAAGAAGTCATTGCTGATTGCAAGAGACATTTCTGAGTTAGATTCTAACACAGTAACATAGTGATAAGTAATGTGTTGCTAAACATTTGCCCCCTCTGGAGACTTAATGTACCATAGTCAGGAAAAAAGAGAGAAATACTCTTCATATACTCTATTAAAGTTTGAATGATTGTCAGCACTTGAATATAGTAAATTCCAGTTTTATGGAATAGGTTGTGACCAAGACTATTACATAAAAATCGATTTTTACACAAAATGGAAATTAGTAATTTATCCCAAGAATGTTATTGAAAAAAATAGTCTATTTGGTTAATGACAGATGATAAAGCATACTACTATTTCTCCTTTTTCTTTCTATGCTGATAAATTAGCACACACACAAAATCAATAAAATTACATTTAAACTCATAAGTATTATTTAAATCTTCTTTACTAGGCAGTCATTTTTGCCCATCAAAAAGGGCACATTCAATTGAATTTTTACTCCATTAACAAATATTATGGATTGAGGCTTATTCTTTTTTACCTGCAAAAATTAGATGATTTAAATTGACTTCGAAAGAGAGCACTTCCCAACCAGCCACCTGTGAAGGTAGTTGTGAAGACAGGCAGGATACAATGTTTGGAACTTTTTTGTTTCTTGCATAAATATCATTTTTGAGCACTTATTTTCTGCTAAGACATGTTGCAGATGAGGAAACAGGGGCTAGAGAAATTAAACATGTGCTAAATCATACAACCCATTGGTGTCTGAATGCTAGATGGTATAGTTGCAAAGTTTATGAATTTTCTCATAGTACTCAATATATTAAAAGACAATGAGCAAAAAGTCTACATAACAGTTCATAGCTGCACTATTCATAGTAGCCAAAAAGTAGGACCACCCAAATGTCCATCAACTGAGGAATTGAAAAACAAAATGTGGCACATTCTACCATGGAACATATTTGACCATAAAAGCGAAGTAAGGATGCATGCTACAATGTGGATGAACTTAAAAATTTTATGCTAAGAAAAATAAGTCAGTCACAAAAGACCACATATTCTATGACTACCCTTACATAAAATATCCAGAGTAGGCAAACCTGTAGAGATAGAATGTAGACTTCCAGTTTGCAGGGGCTGGAGGAGGTGGGGTTGGAGAGTGGCTGCTAATGGGTTCAGACCTCTATTTAGAGTGGTAACAGTGTTCTAAGCTTAAATTGTTCTTAGGGTTGCACAACTGTGATTAGACTAAAAGTCATTGAATTGTATCCTGGAAATGGATTAATTTCCTGGTATATGAATTATGTCTCAATTTGTTGTTAAAAATAATTTGGTTATTCAATGTCACAATGATCCCATGCTTTTTCTTCATTTTACAATACTCAGTGGATGTGTCCTCGGAGATAAAATCATGTAAACTCAGAGATCATTTTGAATATGCCTGGAAATCATACCTCTCCTAGAATTCTGAACCCTCAGCATATCTCCTCACTTCCATTTACTCTTTCATTTTACAGAAAAAAATCCCAGCTTAATCCTCAGTAGAACAGGCACATTGCTTCACCAATGGCCAGAATAGGAGCATGTTAATGATGCATACAAATCCCAGAACACACAATTAATTCATAAATATAGGCTTTTAATGGTAGAATTCCAGTTATCTTGGTGAGAGAGATATACTTTTTAATATTAATATAATGTGGCTGAATTAGCGCTATTTTTTTCAAAGCAGTTACCAAGAGTGGATCACTACATGCTCTGAATGTTTATTGACTTAAATGCTTATTTTTATTACAGCGCTTGTTATCGTCACCCTGGAATTATTTTAGAAAATTTTGACACCTTCTCTTGAACAGTGGAAATTAATTCTTTGGGGCTGAATTTTATTTTTGAGATACGACAAAGCAAATTTAATATGACCAGCAATCACATTGAGTAATGCCGTGGGGGGCTTCAAAAATCAATATCCATCTTGCTTCTCCAAAAGATGAATTTCAAATTATTTTGAGTAATTGCTGTGCAATTCATTTGATACATTACATGTATTTATTGAATCTCAACAGTTTCCTTAAACACTGGGAAAATGTCCTGTTATATAAGGTGGCATCAATGAAGAGACAAGTAATGAACATTTACTATTCTGCAATTTATGAAATGATTTTCACAATTTATCACAAAAATTTGAAGAACAGCTGCAGGTTTTCTATCCTGTTCTAAGTGAATGAGAGGAAATTAAATAATAATGAGAAAGCGATAGAGCAGGAATCAAAATTAGATGTGTGTACAATAGTTCTGGACCTTCCTTTTTAATTAGGATGTTGCATTACAGTTGTACAACACTTGTTTAGCTAACACACACACATATATAATGGTATTCACCCATTCATTCATTCATTCACTTGCACAGAAAACATTTATTGAAGGTCTACCATGAGGCAGGCACTCTTCCAGGTGCTGGTAGTACAGCCAAGAATAAAGACAACCCAGACTCCCTGCTTTCATGGAAGTTTATCACCAGAGACGATGACCCTACACACGATAAATTAGCAAAACATGTTGTTTGTTAGATGGCACAGGTGCTGTGGAGAAAAACAAAGCAAGATGTGAGGGAGAAAGCCCTGGGGGCTTCCAGAAGAGTTCTAGGCAGAACTCTTGGAAGTTCTAGGAAGAGCCTAGGACGACTGGAGTTTTGTCCGTGTGATCATGAAGTGGTCAAGGAGACAAGCCCAGATGATGATGGTGATGTAGATCCTATGCTGAATTTGGCTTTGGCTGTAACTAAATGACAAGGGGGAGCCACTGCAGGATTTTGAGGAGAGGAGTGATAGAACAAAACTCTTGTTTTAAAAGGATGCCCATGCTGTTGTGTTTAGACTGAACTGGGGCAAAGGCGTGTTTCTTAAGGACCCATCTCACTACTCTAGGTTCACAACAGATATTCTCAGACTTGGCATCGTTAGTGTTCGTCACACCACAGCTTGGAAACGTGTCTTTTGCTTTGCCAACTCAGAAAGCTCCTCTCCAGCTTCCTTCTTGTAGGGAATAGTATAAAAAAAGATTGCATAGGAAACCCAAGGTGTAAACTACCCTGTAATTCCTATACCTTGTGGCCACAATAGATATGAACAGAAGTCAAAATAATGTCTATTACCTAAATATTAGTCCTGAACCTTGAACTCTGGTCACAAAGCAAGATGAAATAATAATTATACAGATTTCTAGACTCTTTTATTATCTTAATGTTATCTCTGTGTTCGTGGTTTAGAAAATAACCTTTGTTTACCAATAGACCCCAGATGCCTGGTGTCAGAGCCCATTACCATGAAAAGAGCAAACAAAAAGAAACTTCATCAGGGTGATTAAAAAAAAGAAAACAACCAAAGACTAGCTCAAACAAGCAACCTACTTGTAGACATTGCTCGTTTTCTAAGGAAACAAATCTGTAGTGGAATTATTTTAGGGCACATATCCTTTAACAACTGCAATCCCTTAACCTAGCCAAATGTCTAGCACTGGGACAACAGATTTAGCCAGAATCAATTGTATTTTGCCTCTGGTTCATGTATGTTGGTGGGGGAGGGTTGAGGGGTGTAGAAGAGAGAGAGGGAAGGAAACCAGGTGGCAGCTTTGTGAAGTTGGCCAGAAGCAGTGACGAGGGGCAGGGATTGATGGCAATGGGCTGACACCTGTATGGGCAACTAGGAATATGTGTTATGACTCGATTCTTTGGACAGATCCTGCTCAGTGCCTCTTATGTGGTCATTGTCCTGGCTTCCTTGGGTGTGACCACGGCCCAGTGGTGTCAAAACAGGTTGATTTAGGAAAGGGCACGTTTAAGGCTTTTTTCTTGGATTCTTCCTAGATTTGCCTACAGAGTAATGATGGTGGTGGGGGGGGATGAGGGATTCGTGGCAATAGAAGGTGATCATAGCTCAAGACGGACCTTCTGGCTCTGACAGCACAGGGAAAGGAGAAGGGATGGAACATCAGAGCCAGAGTGGGCAAGGTGGTGGGGCAGCCCACTCTACTTTGACCTTTGACCTTTCATCTCCCACCCCACCACCTTCCTCAAAGAGCCAGGCAGGCATCTATAGGATGGTGTCACATGACACACACTTACCTCTTCACCCCAACCCAAACTTGTCACACCTTGTTCTGGAGTGTGGAGGGCTAGACTCTACAGCTGATTCTCATTCTTCACAAGTACCAGCTAGGGAGATCAGCACGTGTGACCTGGCTAAGAGAAAAGAGCATGGAAAATGTGCTCTGGAGGGCTCCACACATGAAGAGCACAAGGTGGGCTGGACTGAAATCCGCTCTTCCACTTACTTTGCAGGAAGTGGATGGCCTTCACAGGGTTAAACTGCCTCATGGATTCTGTCGCCTGGGCGCTCAGCCCCCTGCACCATTCTGTTTTCTCAAGGTTCTTGGAATGGATGGCCGGCCGGCAGCGCTCCTCCGACATGAATAAATGCCGCCTGCCACAGCTGGGTTCAGGCTCTCCCCGTTGAAAGGAGGAGCCTCCCATTACTCAGTCAGCCATACCCACTTCCTGCTTCAGAGCCTCCGTTTCGTGGAAATAACCTGTCAGGTCCCATCTGCTTCATGAAGCTGCCAGTCCCCTGAGAGGAGGACCTCCACTCTGCTGTCCTGTCACATGCTGGAAACCCAGAAGGGAATAATCCTTCCAGTCTGCCAGAAATTGCTTTTGTGATACCAAGGCCTGCCTGGGGGAAGCACAATATTCTATACTCAGATGAAAATTAGATTTGTAAGTACACTGCTTTCTTCCCTGGGTGGCTTGCAAAAGTTCTTCTCACCTTTGTTTGTAGGGAGAACTGCAAGGGCTTTAAATTTATAGCCATTAATAAACCGGAGTCTGACTAACGCAATTATTGTTTTCCTATATCAGGCAGGTGTGGAGAAAGCCACAGAATAGACAAAAGTCTTTTCATCGGTGAAAAATGAACGTTAAACTTGCACGTCAGCTCCAAGCAGGCAATGGATTATAGCAGGTGCAATTAATTGCCACTACATTTATTGGAACCTTGAAAACAATTAGCAAGTGTCCTAGTTGATATGACAGACTCATTAATCATTTAATATATTCCTGCAAATTGATTTATCAATCAAATAGCTACCCCTGGTTGAATAACTCATGGCTGTGCTTATGGCTCTATTCATAATTCTGGTCTGTTTTTTAAAGGAAACCAAAAGGCTTTAGCTCAATTTAGATCCTTCAGTTTCAGTAGCTATATAGACTACACCTCAGTCTCTCGAAGGTAGAACCACTACCGCAATAGGAGGGATTCACAAAGCAGACATTTGAGAGGGTTTGAAACAAAGTGTTAGGAGCAGCAGCAGCAGCAGCAGCAGCATACATTCTTCAGGGGAAGAAGCGACATTGACAGAAAGGACTTATTTGGGGGGAATGTCTTGAGGACAATGCAGCTGGGCCCTAGGAACAACTAGACCTTGTCCAAGCCAATTCTGAGGTTGCTAAATGAGCAAAAAAGAATTCTTGGAGATATAAACTACTCTAGGTCACTTTCTCACCCTTTTTATCTCTGCTAACATTTCCTTGAATTTCTATATTGATGGTGTGTTCATTGGCATTATCTTTTGGAAAAGTTTTGATTATCAGAACTATTTTTTATTCAGAGTAAAATTTTACCTCCTACCTCTGGAACTACACAGAGTAAACCTTATACTTCTTTCAGGTGACAGCCACTCTAGTATTTGAAAATAGCCACCCTACCCTCTTGAGTTTATTTGGCTCAAGAATGTGATTTTCCATGTATGATGGCTCTAAAATATTATCCATGTCTACATTTTTTAGATGCATTTCCATTTTCTAAGTTTCACCTAGCACATGATGTTCAAAAGTGACCACAGTACTCCAGTGTGGAGGCGTGAGTTCTAACCAGCTCCATTGTTTGAAATTCTGAAACCTTTTAATGCAACTTAAGCCTGTTTTGTCTTTATTTGAAACTTTCTGCACTTCACTGACTCCTGATGAGCTGATTGTCAATTAAAAATTTGTGAGACATTTTCCTGTGATCTCTGCTAAATCATGTACATCCTATCCTGAACTCTATTTGAGGCTATCCTTCAGACTTTCTTAGGAGAGAATAAAGCTTAATGCCAGTTTATTATGGTGATTAAAGGAAAGAGGTTTCTGGATTTGAAAATTTGCTCCTCTGCTTAATAGCCATGACCAGATACAAGGAATTAAATCTTTCTGAGCCTCAATTTCTAACATATAATAGGAATCACAATAACACCTATATCTAAAGATTTCTGTGAGATTAAATGAGCTTTATAAAGTGTTTCTTTGGAGTGCTTGATACACAGGAATCATTCCATGAAATGTGCACTATTGTTATTATTGTAAATATTCCCTCTGTTATGTATCATATTGGATTTTTTTCCTCCTACCATTACTATTTTTTTATATAAAGCAGAGATGAGTATTTTTAAATATAACTAAGACAAAAACACTATAACTTAAGATCTAAGCCTCTTTTTTACTACCTACAGTAAAACCTGATCTCTCCTCTTATACAGTTAGATATAATGCTATTCTGTTTAACAAGTAGAGCTACTTAAAATAAAACAAGGTATAAAAAACTTCCTTTAATAAGTTCAGTCACTTTATTAATTGAATTGAAGTTTTTTTTTCAGTTGGGAACTCCTCAGTTCCGAGGTAAAGCGCTAGGACCAGCTGAAGATCTGTTGCCATGTGGTTGTGGTAGCTGCATGGAGTGCCTTGATGCTCTTTGGCCACTCAGTTATACTGATGGTTTTCTAACTTCTTCCACTATCCTTATTCCTGCATCCAGCTTCTTTAGGTCTGAATTTCTTTGGCCTTGTCAGTTTATTCATTTTGTTCTCTAGAATTTGACATCTTCCAATATCTCTACCTGGAGAAGGAAATGGCAGCCCACTCCAGTGTTCTTGCCTGGAGAATCCCAGGGACGGGGGAGCCTGGTGGGCTGCCGTCTCTGGGGTCGCACAGAGTCGGATACGACTGAAACGACTTAGCAGTAGCAATATCTCTACCTGGATTTCCTGCCATTCATTCTTTTTTCCTTGGGACTTTCATGGATTCTTTACCAGTTGAGCTACCAGGGAAGCCCCCATAGAGACAAAATACACATACACACACACACAAAACCAAAACAAAAAACCAACTACCTCAGCTGCCCTATAATCAGGCTTCAGTTAGAATGAAATATTGTTCAATAGCTTATAAGATACAATTTTGTTCTTCAGTTGCTAAGTCATGTTTGACTCTTTGCAACTGCATGGACTGCAGCATGCCAGGCTCCACTGTCCTTCACTATCTTCTGGAGTTGGTTCAAATTCACGTCCTTTTGAGTTGGTGATGCTACCTAACCATTTCATCCTCTGTTGCCCCCTTCTCCTTTTGCCTTCAATCTTTCCCAGCATCAGGGTCTTTTCTAATGAGTCAGCTCTTCGCATCAGATGGCCAAAGTATCAGGTGAGCTTCATCATCAGTCCTTCCAATGCATAATCAGTGTTGATTTCCTTTGAGATTGACTGGTTTGATCCTGACAGTTCAGGAGACTCCCAAGAGTCTTCTCCAACATTACAATTCAAAAACATCCATTTTTCAGTGCCCAGCCCGCTTTATGGTCCCACTCTTATATCCATACATGACTACTGGGAAAATCATAGCTATAACTATATAGACATTTGCCATCCAAGTGATGTCTCTACTTTTTAATACACTGTCTAGATTTGTCTTAGCTTTCCTTCCAAGGAGCAAGCATCTTTTAATTTTTTGGCTTAATCACTGTCAGCAGTGATTTTGGAGCCCAAGACAATAAAACCTGTCACAGCTTCTACTTTTTTCCTTTCTATTTGCCAGGAAGTGATGGGACCAGGTGCCATGATCTTCATTTTTTTGAATGTTGAGTTTTAAGCCAGCTTTTTCACCCTCCTCTTTCACCCTCATCAAGAGTCTCATTAGTTCCTCTTCCCTTTCTGCCATTAGAGTGGTATTATTTGCATATCTGAGGTTGTTTATATTAAAAGCTTAAGCCTTTTATTCAGACAGCTTTGAATTTGAGTTAGAACATCAACATTTTTAGTAGTAACCTTGGACTTCCCAGGTGGCCCAGTTGGTAAAGAATCCGTGTGTCAGTGAAGGTGATGCAAGAGACACAGGTTTGAGTCCTGGCTCAGGAAGATCCTCTGGAGTAGGAAATGGCAACCCATTCCAGTATTCTTGCCTGGAATATTCCATAGACAGAGTAGCCTGGCAGGCTACAGACCATGGGGTCACAGAGACAAGAGCACACATACACACTTGGCTAAGGACATGACTAAGCCTCTTTTCCTCATCCATGAAGTAGGGATAACAGTATTGCCCCAATGTTAAAGGCTCGTTTCAATGATGAAGTGACATAAAGCATTGCAAGGTGTTTAGACAGTTCTTGAGCTAAGTTGTTATTAGCTACCATTCAGTTAAGTTAAAATATATTGATGTCCCACTAAGTACGAGGTACTAGACCACACCAGTGGACAAAAAAATGGTCCCTGCCCTCGGGAACTAATGGATCAATGGTGCTACCACTGTCATCATCATCATCCTTGTTGTCCTGGTTATTTTTTGCCTTGTGTTTGTTATCATCCTTAATCTCTCTAAAGACCCAGTGGCCATCAGCAGTACACATGGAAGAATCTGTAGGTACCTTAATTTATTGAATCCACATTCTCTCTAAGCTTTCCTCTTTTGCTTCACAGTTTTTAATGCTATTTTGACTTTTTTCTTTCTTACATGTGTGTTAGTTGCTCAGTTGTGTCCTACTCTTTTGCGACCCCATGGACTATAGCCTGCCAAGCTCTTCTGTCCATGGAATTCTCTAGGCAAGAATACTGGAGTGGGTTGCCATTTCTTTCCCCAGGGGAATCTTCCTGACCCAGGAACTGAACCTGGGTCTCTTGCATTGCAGACGGATTTTTTACCAATTGAGCTATGAGGGAAGTCTTCTTATACATAATACACACTTATTTCCATTAACTATTTTCCAGCCCTTCTATTTTGAGCTTTAGTCATTTCTATCTCCATTAGGTGTTCAACATTTTAGGTTTAATAGTATGTCTTATGACTTTACTGTGACTCTAAAGCTTATTTGTCTTTTTTTTCCCTTGAGAAATCCTTGTATACCTTTTGAAAATCAGTACATAATTTGCCTGTTTCTATTTGTCCAATGCCTACATCTTTGTAATTCCCCCCAAAGTTACTGAGAGCATCTCAGCAATCTTATTCACAAACTTTCCCAATACCCCGGGATGCAGTTTTACTAAGCAAGAGACTTGAATCCATGTATAGTTTCTAGGTATTCTTTTTTCGACTTAAGGTTCGATTCTGTCTTACCAATGTTCTTTCTCCTCATAACAGTCCATGACAAAGAAGATATGAACAAACAATGCAGCTGGGAACTTCAGCATTTTCTATGTCATCTGCTACCGTTTTGTCAACAATCTTAACAGCAGGTTATTCCTCCCTTATCTGTATCTTATTCTAAACATACTAAAATTTATTTTTACTATTCTATTTATCCTTCAAAGTCTTCACTTGCTTTAGTTAATAACTAAAGTACTTCCAATCTTTTATATATGTATTCCTTTTCAGTGAGAGCTCATAGAGAACTGTCTGCATCCAGATTCAATCATCTTCTAAGTTAACTCTTCCTGCTGTTATCAAATTTGTTTTTGTATGATTAGGATTTTGTTCTGAGCTACATCTATTATAATAGTTTCTTTCTGAGCAATATTTGTTTGAGAGATTTTGGCCATTGACTCCTCTCTATCTTTTAGCAGAAACGTTTTATTTTTAAGAGTAGAGAACATATTTGTGATTAAATCTAGCATTTCTTTCCATGACTATTATAAACATTAAAATAATATTATCACATTTGCAGAGAGTTGCCATGCTTCCATTTTACTGTTAATTAGTTCTTCTTGGGTGGTTAAAATTAAGTGCAGATAAAACTCACGCCCCCTATTGATTCCTCTTTCTGCTAAGAGGCAAAATCATCAGGAAGGTAAATAGAGAATTTCTCAGATGCCCTGATTCAATCAGGATATAAGCCATAGTAGCTGTCCAGATAATGAAAGGCTGTCAGAATTAAGATATGCATATATACACACATGCATACACATATGCATGAATACTCAGTTCTTTGTTTCTCATTTTTTAAATCCTTTTTTTTTGGTCCAGAGCTTCTACTTTAAAATGGTAGGGATAAGAATTGTACTTATGTGCTCCAAAGTTTTTTTCTTTTCTATATCACACTGAATTTACAAATCCAGATCTGTTTTGGCATTTTCCATATTTCCCTGCAAACTATCAGAGGTAAATATTTGTTAGTGAATCTTATACTTCTTGGCAGATTCTCAATTATGTCTCACATTTGTATCCTGGCACGATAGCTTATCTCCCAATAGACATGTCAGAGCTAGTGTGGGGTCACCTCCTTACTCCTCAGCTAAAGGCATAAACCTTCATGACTAGTCTTGTGCTCTTGGGACTAATAACTATTTTCTGTGCATTTGTCAGAGCAGCCAGTTTTAGGGTATACAGTCTTCTAGTGTTTTTTTTTTTTTATCTTCCTACAGTACCACAGGTTAAGGTAGAGTTGAGTGCATGAATTAATGTAGTTATGAAAACATGGTGTGAAAAATGAAAGAAATGTGTGTTAACCCAACAAAATAGAATTTTCCACTATACAAAGTCATCATAGGCAAATAACTTCCAAAGTTGTCCAAGAAAGGAAAGGATGATGAGGAATCTTTGGTGCTTGTGGTTCAAGAATTTTGCTGATTTTTTGAGGTCTGGAAGAAACTTTCCCACACAGAAATCTTCCTCTCTTTTGCCTTTTTTTTAGTTCTCACTCTGGAAGAGTTATGCCTACCTTTGAAGATTCCCACAGTCTTGAAGGATCATTGCTTTGTTCCAGAAAGCAGTTTTTGTCTTTTTGTGACAATACATTTGGGAAAGCTTCTGACTTTGCTGACAGAGTACTGGCTGAATCTGAATTTAAATACACCCAGTAGAATGATGGAAACAAATAGTAATGCCCTTTTCTGATGCAACATTTACCCTATCCAGCACAGGAGCTTGAGATGACTTCTAACCCACAGAGATTATTTTTATTTCATTTTTAAATAAAAATGTTATCATGTGAGTAAAGCAGTGAGCCAGATTCAACTTTATGAAACCGTACATTTAAGGAATATATTCGATTTGTAAAATTATCCACATAACATAGAAATAATCTAACTGTATTTTCAGTGCCGTGTTTGCATTTTTAATGACTAAAGAGACTGTCTGGGGTACAAAGATGTAATGACCAGTATCAGAGCATTTGTGTGTTAGGTTAGCTGTTGAAATTTTACATTTTGTTGCTCCCAGAAAGCTAATAAACATTGGTAAGTTAACAGAGCATCAAGGCAGGTAAACAGGGAGTTTGATGAACATGGAAGTCGGAAAGCATCATGAGTTTATTTTTTACTCCTTCTATACATTTCTTGGCTACATACTGCCTTTTTCTGACACTTGACTTAAGTTCTGTAATATATCTAAAGAAGTCACATTGTGAAAGAAAATGAAAACAATGCTGGCAGGAATTTGCTGGCTCTTCATGTTAGCCAGATATGAGATTCATGAAGACAGTTCACAATGCTTACTAATCGTTCACGTCAACAGAAGGGGTCTTTTTGTTGTTTGTCCTTATATATTTAAGTGCAAATATGTCACACTCCAAAACTTTGAACTTCCATATCCATTATTTATAAGGTGAATATTTTCATGAAATTCCATGCATATATTTTTGGTTATCCACCAGAAATAAATATTAAATATTCAGAAAGGATTCTGAAGCAGTTCAGAATGTGTTGTTTGTCTGATTTTGATATTTTATGGCATTTTAATCATGTTTGTTTGGTATATAGGCAAATATGAATATATAGCTATACTTGCATCTGTTTGTATCTGTCAGTTAAATGTAACCCAATTTTAAACTATTCTCTGAGTTGGAATGCTTTAAAGATACAGACAGATCAAACTATAGAGCCATGTCCAGGGTCTTTGAATCCCTATGGCTGTCCTATGTGGGTTCACTTTAGCTCCAGAGGTCAGTATGACTCTCTCGCCCATTGAGGATGGAGGGACAGAGCTAATATAATTTCCAAAGCATCCTAAAATGGTGTGACATCTTTATTTGGATATGTTCTATTATTGCATATCAGAGTTATATAATAGTTCTGATAAATGTGTAAAACTAAATGACCCTCATGGCAGAACTGCTGATGGTCAAAAACAATTCCAAAAATGTTTAGATTGTTAATGTGAAAAATGCAAAGATTCAGACTTTGGTAATGACACACAAAAACCAACACACATGAATCTATGTTAATACTGATTAGAAAAAGAAAAGTTTGTTTACATTTCTTATGTTTCTTTTCCCCCCGAGAAACTATTATTAAATCAGTGATATAGGTAATAGATTCCACTTAACAAATTCCATCTACTTACTTCTCTGTTTCCTTTAATTAGCTGCTTTTCCATTTATTTTTTGATAGTATTATGTTGTATGACTTCCCTGGTGTCTCAGCCATTAAGGAATCTGCCTACAATGGGGGAAACCTGAGTTTGATTCCTGGGTTGGGAATATCCCCTGGAGGAGGGCGTGGCAACCCACTTTGATATTCTTGCCTGGAGAATCCCATGGACAGAGGAGCTTTTCGGGCTACAGTCCATGGGGTTGCAAAGAGTCAGACACAACTGAGTGACTAAGCACATTGTGTTGTGTTATTTGATTTTTATAAAGCTTTCTCAGATTTTTAGTAGACAGAGAACAAATCATAAAACGTACATACATAAATAACCTGAGTATATTTCAACTAATCTATAAAACCCATAGGGATAGGTGTTTGAACCTAAGCAGCTCAAACAAAGGAAGTCATAGTCAGTGAATTGGCCTTCAGAAACCTTGTTGCCCAGGTTTTTTTTTAAGAAGTTTATGGTCTGGTTGATACATATGTATGTCCTTAATTTAATCAACCAGGGTTTTGTTTTCTATGCCAAAAATTCTAGATCACAGTAATCTATGAGTAAATCGGAGAAGGCAATGGCACCCCACTCCAGTACTCTTGCCTGGAAAATCCCATGGACAGAGGAGCCTGGTAGACTGCAGTCCATGGGGTCACTAGGAGTCGGACACGACTGTATAACTTTCAAGTAGACAACCTGAGCGACTTCACTTTCACTTTTCACTTTCATGCATTGGAGAAGGAAATGGCAACCCACTCCAGTGTTCTTGCCTGGAGAATCCCAGGGACAGGGGAGCCTGATGGGCTGCCGTCTCTGGGGTCGCACAGAGTCGGACACGGCTGAAGCGACTTAGCAGCAGCAGCAGCAGCATGAGTAAATAAAATAATTTACAATAAGCTTAATTTTGAAAGCTTTACAAGACTTACTCTTCACAGTTTCAAAATTCTAAAACATGATTTAAAAAGCATTCTAATTTCAGTATTTATAGAACACATGTATGCCTGTGGCGGATTCATTTTGATATTTGGCAAAACTAATACAATTATGTAAAGTTTAAAAATAAAATAAAAAAAAAAAAAAGAAAAGAGATGATTTCTAGAAGAGCCTGATGTAGTGTATTACTTTTCCTTGGAATCCAAGGAAATCACCCTAATATTGCATTGTCTGAGGTTGGGAAATGAACTTCTGTGTTAGGATGCCAACATTTTTTAAGGCGCATTGTTTCCTCTAGATTTAGTTTCTGTCAAGTATCTAATGTTTTGCTTACTCTAAATGCCTGTAAGCCAGCTTCCAGGTAAACGTCACCGAGCTGACTTGTAATGGTTTTAGGAGGCACTATCATTTACCTAAATTATTAGTTCATCTTTGAAGAAGTCAGATAAAAAGAAGAAGATCATGCTAACCGTTTGCAAACTGAGGCCGTAGTTAATTATCTGACATTTACAAGAGGCTGAACTGTGTATTGAATATAAAGTCCTCCCCCTTGTGACTATAATTTCTAAGCTGTGATGAACCTCTTGCTTTTGGAAGAGAGTTACTGATGTAACTCAACACCTTGGGTTTTTATTAACGAGATGCTGAGTGAACAAAAGTAATACTAATCAATTCAGAGGGAAGTATATTTTTAAGTGTTCTTTCCCACATCTTGGTGAGATCCTTTTAAAATACTTAATGCATGGGTTATTTTCCCTTGTGACTTCCATGATTTTGCCTGATTTTTCATCTATTTCCCATAATGTTCATCTGTAGAACAATGATTAGAGTCACTCACATAAGAGAGTGAAAATAGCTTGTTCTGAATATTAGTAATGAGATGTGTTAGAAGCCATCAAAATGTGAAATTAAAAATATATCAGTGAGTCATCTTTATAAACTCACATTCCTTTTAGTATTTGCTGCAAGCAAAGAATCCTGCTAG